>NW_016914157.1:1795-19210 GCF_001483705.2 Eufriesea mexicana | reverse complement strand
TTCCTGCAATCTACTGAGCTCTAGTATATTCTGCTTGGCTATGCGGAGACCAGCTGTTGTGGCCTCGGCACGTTAGTCTGAGACACGTTTCCTATCGTTATGTTACGTTTTATTGGGTCTGGAGACGATGGCTTTGACTTTTGTGCTATAAACTGCTATTCGGCGAATTTCTGCTCTATACATTGCTCCACTGTACTCTACTCGTTTCTGCGGAGGCCAGCAATGGCGGTCGTAGCCCGATTGGTTCAGTTAGGTTTCTTTGGGTTTGGTTAGCGTTGGACTGGTTTGGTCGGGATGGTTTTGACTTTTACGCTGTACACTGCTTCTCCGTGGACTTCTGCCCTCTACATTGCCCTACTATACCCTGCTCGACTCTGGAGAGACCAACAATAGCTGTCGTGGCGCGATAGGTATAATCTGGTTACGGTTGGTTGGGTTAGGTTTGGTTACGTTTCGTAAGTGTGGCTTTGTCTTTTGTGTTATATAATGCTATTCGGTGGATTTTTGCGCTCTACTCTGCTCGAATATGTTCGGCTTTGCCCTGGGGAGGCCAGCTGTTGATATCTCGGCTCGTTGCGTTTACTTATTCTACGTTTGGTTACGTAAGTTTAGGCCAGGTTCGGTTAGGATATCTTTGACTTTTGTGCTACACGCTTCTATTTCGCGGCTTTCCGTGCTATACTGCGCACTAGTATATTCTGCTTGGCCATTGGGAGGCCAGCAATTGTGGTCTAGGTACGTTAGGTTCGGATTGATTTCGTTTGATTAGGTTAGGGTAAGTCATGTTAGGTCAGGATAACTCTTACTTTTTTGCTATACACTGCTATTCGGACGATTCCAGCGTTCTAACTTGCTCTGCTATTCTCTGATTAGCTCTTGTGTGCCCAGCATTGGCCTTCGTGTCGCGTCAGGTTGGGTAACGTTACGCCTGCTTATGCTACGATTGGTTATGTTAGTATTGGATAGCTCTGACTTTTGTGCTATACATCGCTATTCGGAGGATTTCTACGATCTACACTGCTCTGCTGCTCTCTCCTAGACCACGGAGATGGCAGTAATAGTGTTCTCGGCACGTTAGGTTAAGTTAGTTTGCAATTGGTTTCGTTACGTTTGCTTAGATTGGGATAGCACAGCCTTGACATTTGTGCTCTGCACTGCTATTCGGTTGATTTCTGCGTTCTTCTGTGCACTAATATGCTCTGCTTGGCGCTGGGGAGGCCAGCAATGGTGGTCTCGGCACGTAAGGTTGAGACAGAAAACGTTAGGTAATGTAACGTTTGGTTTGGTTAGGATAGGATATATTTGACTTTCACGCTATACACCGCTATTTCGTGAATACATGCACTCTACATTTCTCTAATATGCTCTGCTTGTCTCTGGAAGGCCAGCAATAGTATTCTCCTCGCGTTATGTATAGTTAGGCTACGTTAGGTTAGGTTAGGTTAGGACAGAATAGCATGCGATATCTTTGACTTTTGGGCAACTCACTGCAATACGGTGGATTACTACGCTCTACTCTGCTCTAGTATATACTACTTGTCCCTGGGGAGGCCGGCAATGGTGGTCCCGGCTCGTTAGGTTGAGTTAAACTACCTTCGGTTTTGTTATATTTGGCTATGTAAGGAGAGGGTAGCTTCGACAATTGTGCTATGCACTGCGATTCTACGGACTTCTGCTCTCTACTTCTCCTCTAATATGTTCTGCTTGGCCTTGTGGACGGCAGCAATAGAGGTCTCGGCATATTGGGAAGGGTTATGTTACGTTTGGTTACGTCACGTTTGGCTCGGTAGGTTTGACTTTTGCGCTATACTCTGCTATTCTGTCGATACCTGTGCGCTGCATTGCTATACCAGCATCTGCTTGCCCTGTGGAGGCCAGCAATAGTGGCCGCGGCACGTTTGGTTGCGTTACGATACTTTTGGCTAGGTTAGGTTAGGTTAGGTTAAGTTTGATTAGAATGGCTTCGACTTTTGTGCTATACACTGCTGTTCGGTCGATATCAGCGATCTGCTGTGCTCTAGCATGTTCTGTTTTGCTCTGGGAAGCCAGTAATTGTGGTATCGGCACGTTAGGTTGGGATAGGATGCGTTTGGTTAGGTTATTTTAGGTTTGGTTAGGTTTGGATATCTTCGACTTTCATGCTATACGCTGCGATTCTATGGATTTCTGCGCCCTACTCCGCTCTAATATACTCTGCTCGGCGCTGCGGAGGCCAGGGATGTTGGACTCGGTACGTTAGTTTGCGTTTGGCTTCGTTCGGCTAAGTTAGGTTATGTCAGGTTAGGTTTGGATATCTTTGACTTTTGTGCTTTGCACTTTAGTGCGGCCGACTTCTGCGGTCTCATGTGCTTTAGTATATCCTGCTTTGGTCTGGGGAAGTCAGCAACAGTGGTCAAGGCACGTTAGGTTTTGTTAGGTTACGTTTGGCTTCATTTTGTTCGGTTATGTTAGGCTAGGATAACTATGACTCGTGTACTGTAACGTGCTATTCGGCGGATTTCTGCTCTCTACTGTGATCTAGCATGTCCTGCTATGCTCTGGGAATTCAAGAAACTTTGGCTACGGCGCGTTTAGCTCGTGTTAGATTACGTTTAGTTAAGTTAAGTTTGTTTGCGGTCGGCTACGATATCCTCGAATCTCGAGCTATACACTGCCGTACCCTGGACCTCTGCGCTCTACTCTCCCCAAATATGACCTGCTTGGCGATGGCGAATCCAGCATTACATGGCTAGGCACGTTGTGTTTGGATTGCTTACGCCTGGTTACGTTAGGTTAGCTCAGGAATGGTTAGGACATCTTCTACTTTTCTGCTTTGCACTCCAATGCGGCGGATTTCTGCGCTCTGCTGTGTTCTAGTATATTCTGTTTGGCTCTGGGGAGTTCAGCAATATTGGTGTAGGCACGTTATGTTGAGTTATGTTACGTTTGGTTATGTTATGATTGGTTAAATTAGGACAGGATAAGTATGTCTCTTGCGCTATTTACTGCTTCTCGGTGGACTTCTGCGCTCTTGATTCCTCTACTACACTTTGCTCGACTCCGGGGAAGCCAGGAATAGCGGTCGTGGCACTATAGGTTTTGTTATGTTACGTTTGGATAGGTTAGCTTTGGCTACGTTTGGTTAGTATGGCTTTGACTTTTGAGCTGTACACCGCTACACCTATGTTCTCTGCTCTCTACTGTTCTCTAATATGCTCTGCTTGGCTATGGGGAGGCCAGCAGTAGTGCTCTCGGCACGTTAGGTTGAGATATGTTGCGTTTGGCTATTTTACATTTGGTTAGGTTAGGACAGGATAGCTGAGACATTTGTGCTATACACTGCTCTTCTTTGGATTTCTGCGCTGTACTGTGATCTATTATTCAATCCTTTGCTCTGGGAATTCCAGAATTAGTGGCCGCGGCGCGAAAGGCTGTGTTAGGCTCCGTTTGTTCAGGATAAGTTTGTTTAGAATAGGTTAGTATGTATTTGACCTTCGTGCTATACACTGCCACCCTCTGGACCTGTCTGCTCTACTGTGCTCTATCATATTCGGCTTGTATCTGGGGAGGCCAGAAATAGTGGTCGCGGCAAAACAGGTTCATTTATGCCATGTTTGGTTATGTTCCGTTGGCTTGGGATAGGTCTGGGAAGCTTTGACTTTTCTGATATACGCTGCGATTATGTGGATTTCTGCGGTCTACTCTCTACTAGTGTTTTACGCCTGACTCTGTGGCGGCCAGGAATAGTGGTGGCCGCACCTTATGTTGGGTCTGATTACGTGCGGTTTGGTTGGGCCAGGATTGCTCTAACTTTTGATCTGTACATTGCTGTTCGGTGGATTTCTGCGCTTTACTGTGCTCTAGCATGTCCAGCTTTGCTCTGGAGAGGGCAAAAATAGCAGTCTCGGCACGTTAGGTTGAGTTATGTTAAGTTTGGTAATGCCACGGTTTGTTATGTTTGGGGATTGCTTCGGCTTTAGTGCTATAGTCTGCTATTAGGTGGATACATGCTCACTACAGTACTTTAATATATTCAGATTGGCTCTAGCAATGCCAGCAATAGTGGCCTTAACACGTTACGACGTTTCACGTTACGCTCGGTTAGGCCAGATCAGGCTAAGTTTGGTCAGGATAGCTTTAACTTTTGTGCTGTGCACTGCTATTCGGTGCATTTCTGCACTCTACTGTGCTCTAGCATGTCCTGCTCGGCTCTGGAGAGGGCAGCAATAGCGGTCTCGGCACGTTACGCTGTGTCAGGCTATTCTTGGTTAAGTTCTGTCGGTTTGGTTATGTTTGGGTGACTCTGACATTTCCGATATGCCCTGCGATTCTATGGCTTTCTGCGTTCTACTCTCCACTAACCTGTTCCGCTTGGATCTGGGGAGGGCAGCAATAGCGGTCGCGGCACGTTAGGTTGGGTTAGGTTACGTTCGGTTAGATTGGTCTAGGTTAAGTTTGGTAAGGATAGCTTTAACTTTTGTGCTGTACACTGCTATTAGGTGGATTACTGCGCTCCACTGTGCTCTAATATGTCCTGCTTGGCTCTGGGCAGGGCAGCAATAACCGTGTTGGCACGTTAGGTTGAGTCAGGCTATGTTTGGTTATGTCATGTTGTCTTGAGTCATGCATTGGATGCTATGACTTTTCCGATATGCACTGCGATTTTATGGATTTCGGTGTCCTGCTACCCACTAGTGTGTTCTGCTTGGCTCTGAGGGGGGGAGACCAGTGGTTGCGTCACGTTAGGTTGTGCTATGTTACGTTTGGTTATGTTACGGTTGGTTGGATAAGGAGAGGATAGCTGTGACTTTAGTTGAATAGTCGGCTATTAGGTGGATTTCTGCGTCTCTGGCGAGGGTAACAGTAGCGGTCTCGGCACGTTAGGTTGAGGTACGTTACGTTTCGTTATGTTACGGTTGGTTAGGTTAGGAGAGGATAAATTCGACTTCAGGGTTCTGGTCTGTTATTAGGTCGATTTCTGCCTCCTACAGCGCTTTAATATTATCTACCTGAGTGTGGGAACGCCAATAATAGTGGTCTCGGCACGTTATGTCGTGTCAGGTTATTTTCGGTTGGTTTGGGCTAGGCAACGTTTGGTCAGGGTAGCTCCAACTTTTGTGCTGTTCGCTGCTACTCAGTGGATTTCTGCCATACACTGTGCTCTAGTATGTCCTCTTTGGCTCTGTGAAGTGCAGCAACAGCGGTCTCGACACGTTAGGTCGAGACAGGCTATGTTTCGTTATGTTCTGTTGGTTTGGGTTAGGCTCGGGTAGCTACGACTTTTCTGATATACACAGCGATTATATGGTTTTCTGCGTTCTACTCTCCATTAACGTGTTCCACTTGAGTCTGCGGAGGCCAGCAATAGTGGTCGCGGCACGTTAGTTTGTGTTGGGTTACGTTTGGTTACGTTACGTTTGCTTGGTTAGGAGAGGATCGCTAGGACCTTAGTCCAATAGCTTGATATTCGGTCGATTTCTGCTCTCTAGAGTGCTCTAGTATGTCCTGCTTGGCTCTTCGGTGGACAGTAATAGTGGTCGCAGCATATAAGTGTAAGCTAGGGTACATTTGGGTATGTTACGGTCCTCTAGATTAGGAGAGGATAGCTAGGACTTTAGTGCTACGGTCTGCTATTAGGTGGACCTCTGCACCCTACAGTGCCCTAATATTTTCAGCTTGGCTCTGGCAAAGCCAGCATTAGTGGTCTCGGCACGATATGATGGGTCAAGTTACGTTGGGTTAGGCTGTGCCAGGAAAAGTTTGGTCAGAATAGCTTTAACGTTTGTGCTGTACACTGGTATTCAGCATATTTTTGCGCTCTGCTTTGCTCTAGTATGTCCAGCTTGGCTCTGGGGAGGACAACAAACGCGGTCTCGGTACGTTAGCTTGTGTTATGTTACGTTAGGTCACGTTACGGTTGGTTGTGTTAAGAGAGGATAGCTTTGACTTTAGTGCAATAGTTTTTTATTAGGTGGATTTCTGCTCCCTTCAGTGCTTTAATATTTTCAACTTTACCATGGGAATACCAGTAATAGTGGTCTCGCTACGTTATGTTGTGTCAGCTTACGTTCGGTTAGCTTGGGCTAGGCAATGTTTGGTCAGTGTAGCTTTAAGTCATGTGCTCTCCGCTGCTATTTGGTAGATTTCTGCAATCTACTGTGCTCTAGTATGTCCTGCTTGGCTCTGTGGATGGCAGCAAAAGCATCTATGTTGCGTCAAGTTACGTTCGGTTACGTTGGTTATGTCTAGTTTGGTTAGGATAGCTTTCACTTTCGTGCTACACACTGTTATTCGGTGTATTTCTGTGATATGCTGTGCTCTACCACATTCTGCATGGCTATGGGGAGGCCAGGTGCAGTGGTCGGGCACGTCATGTTTTGTTATGCTGCGTCTCGTTGGGTTAGGTTAGGTCATGTTAGGTCAGGGTGACTACTGCTTTTGTGCTATTCACTGCAATGCGGTGGATTTATGCGCTATTCCGTGCTCTGGTAAATTCTGCTTGCCTCCGTCGAGGCCAGCAATAGCAGTACCGTCGTGATTGTTTGGGTTATGCTCCCTTTGTGTGTGTTACGTTTGGCTTCGTTAGGATAGGCTACATCGACCTTTATGCTATACACTTCTATTCGGAGGATTTCGGCGCTACATTGTGTTCTAATATACTCTGCTTGTCTCTACGAAAGCCATCAATAGCGGTCGCGGTACGTTATGTTAGTTATGCCATGTTCGGTAAGGGTAGGTTGTGCCAGGTTAGGTTAGGGTATCCTCGTCTTTTATGCTATACACTGCTATTCGGTGAACTACTGCGCTCTACATTGCTCTACTGCTCGGCTCTGGGGAGGCGAGCAATACCGGCTGCGGCACCTTAGTTTGAGTTAGGTCACGTTTTGGTTAGGTTAGGTTAGGCTAAGTTTGGACAGGATAGCTATGCCTTTCGTGCTATACACTTTTATTCGGTGGACTTCCGTGTTCGAGTGTGCTCTTGTATGTTCTGTATAGCTTTGGGAGGGCAGCAATAGCGGTCTCGGCTCTATAGGTTGAGTTACGCTATGTTTGGTTATGTTGTGTTGGTTTGGTTTTGGCTTCGGTAGCTCTGACTTTTCTGATATACACTGCGATCCTATGGATTTCTGCGTTCTACTCGCCACTAATGTGCTCTGCTTGGCTCTGTGGAGGCCAGCATCTGTGATCGCGGCAGGTTACACTGTGATAGGTTACGTTTGGCTATGTTACGATTGTTTAGGTTTGGAGAGGATAGCTCTGACAATAGTGTTATTGTCTGCTATAAGGTGGATTTTCGCGCCCTACAGTGCTCTAATGTTTTCAGCTTGGCAGTGGGACGGGCAGGAACAGGCGTCTCGGCACGTCATGCTGAGTCAGGTTACGTTCGGTTAAGTTGGGTCAGGCAATGTTTGGTCAGGTGTAGCTCAAGCTTTTATGCTTTACACTGTTTTCGGTGGACTTCTGCGCTCTACTCTGCTATGGCATGTCCTGCTTGGCACTGGGGGGGGGGGCAGCAGTAGAGGTTTCGGCACGTTAGTATGAGTTAGGCTATATTTGGATATGTTCTGTTGGTTTTGGTTATGGATAGGTAGCTTTGACTTTTCAGATATACACTGCGATTCTGTGGATTTCTGCGTTCTACTATCCACTAATATGTTCTGCTTGGCTCTGCAGAGGCCAGCATTTGTGATCGCGGCACGTTAGGCTGAGTAGAATTACGTTTGTTTATGTTACGATTGGCTTGGTTAGGAGAGGATAGCTTTGACTTTAGTGCTATAGTCTGCTGTAGGTCGCGTTTCGGTGCCCCACAGTGCTGTAGCGTTTTCAGCTTGGCTCTGGGAAGGCCAGCAACAGTTGCCTCGGCACGTTACGTAGAGTTAGGTTCCCTACGGTTAGGTTGGGTAATGTTAAGTTTGGTTAGGGTAGCTTTGACTTTTGTGCTGTACACTGCTGCTCGGTCGATTTCTGCGCTCCGCTGTCCTCTAGTATGTCCTGCTTGGCCCTGGGGAGGGCAGCAATAGCGCCCTCGGCACGTTTGTTTGGGATAGTCTGTGTTCTGATATGTTCATTCTCGTTAGTATGAGTTAGGCTATATTTGGATATGTTCTGTTGGTTTTGGTTATGGATAGGTAGCTTTGACTTTTCAGATATACACTGCGATTCTGTGGATTTCTGCGTTCTACTATCCACTAATATGTTCTGCTTGGCTCTGCAGAGGCCAGCATTTGTGATCGCGGCACGTTAGGCTGAGTAGAATTACGTTTGTTTATGTTACGATTGGCTTGGTTAGGAGAGGATAGCTTTGACTTTAGTGCTATAGTCTGCTGTAGGTCGCGTTTCGGTGCCCCGCAGTGCTGTAGCGTTTTCAGCTTGGCTCTGGGAAGGCCAGCAACAGTTGCCTCGGCACGTTACGTAGAGTTAGGTTCCCTACGGTTAGGTTGGGTAATGTTAAGTTTGGTTAGGGTAGCTTTGACGTTTGTGCTGTATACTGCTGCTCGGTGGATTTCTGCGCTCCGCTGTCCTCTAGTATGTCCTGCTTGGCCCTGGGGAGGGCAGCAATAGCGCCCTCGGCACGTTTGTTTGGGATAGTCTATGTTCTGCTATGTTCATTTGGCATGGGTTAGGCTTAAGTAGCTTTCACTCTTCTGATATACACGGCGATCCTATGGATCTCCACGTTCTACACCCCACTAATGTATTCTGCTTTTCTCTGGGTGGACAGTAATAGTTGTCGCGGCAGGTTAATTTGAGTTATGTTACGTTCGGTTACGTTACGAATGGCTTGGTTAGGAGAGGATAGCTTTGACTTTAGTGCCATAGTCTGCTATTAGATGGATTCCTGCGCCCTACAGGGCTCTGATATTTCCAGCTTGGCTCAGGGAAGACCAGCAATTGTGGTGTCGGCGCGTTAGGTTGAGTCAAGTTACGGTCGGTTAAGTAGGGTTAGGCAATGTTTGGTTAGGATCGCTTTAACTCTTGTGCAGCACACTGCCATTCGGTGGATTTCTGCGCTCTGCCGTACTCTGGCTTGTCCTGCTTTGCTCCGGGGAGGGCAGCAATAGCGTTCTCGGCTATTTACATTTAGTTATGCTATGTTGGTTATGGTCCGTTTGTTTGGGTTAGAATTGCGCAGCTTTGTCATTTATGATATACACTGCAATTCTATGGATTTCTGCGTTCTACTTACCGCTTATGTGTTCTGCTTGGCCCTGAGGAGGGCAGCACTATAGGTCTCGGCGCGTTATGTTGAATCAGGTTACGTCCGGTTATGTAGGGTGAGGCTCAGTTTGGTTAGGGTACCTTTAAGTTTTCTGCTCTACACAGCTATTCGGTGGGCTTCTGCGCTCTACTGTTCTCTAGCATGAGTTGCTCGGCACGGGGGGCGGGGGTGGGGCATTAGCGGTTTCGGCACGTTAGGTTGTGTCAGTATATGTTTTGCTACTTTCTGTTGTTTCGGGTTAGGTTTGGGTAGCTTCGACTTTTCTGATATTCACTGCGATACTATGGATTACTATGTTCTACTCTGAACTAGCGTGTTCGGTTTGGCCCTGTGGACGTCAGCAATAGCGCCCGCGGCACGTGAGTTTGAGTTAGGTTACGTCTGGTTATGCTACGATTGGCTAGGTTAGGAGAGGATCGCTTTGACTTAAGTGATATAGCCTGCTATTAGGTGCATTTCTGCGCCCTACAGTGCTCTAGTATCTTCAGCTTGTATCTGCGAAGGCCAGCAACAGTTGTCTCGGCACGTTAGGCTGAGCTATGCCACGTTCGGTCATGTTACGTTCTGTTGAGGTTAGGAGCGGGTAGTTTAGACGTCTTTGCTATACACTGCTATACACCGACGTCTGCACTCTACTGCGCTGTAATAATTTCTGCTTGGCTCTGTGGTGGCCAGCAATAGTGTTCTCGGCGCGTCTGGTTTGGTCAGGCTACGTTTGCATATGGCAAGTTTGCTTATGTCTGGATATAACGGCTCAGACTTTCGTGCCATTCAGAACCATTCGGTGTATTTATGCGCCTTACTGCCTCCCAATATATTCTGCTTGGCTCTGGGGGGTGGGGGCAGTAATAGTGGTCTCGGCACGTTAGGTTGAGTTAGGTTACGTTTCGTTAGTTTAGTTTCGGAAGGTTCGGTTGGGATTTCTTCGACTTTTATGCTGTACATTGCTATTTGGTGAATTTCTGCGCTCTACATTGCTCTCCTGTACTCTGCTCGTCTGTGGGGTCGAGCAGTAGTGGCCGTGGCACGTTAGGTTAGATTATGTTACGTTTGTTTCTGTTAGGATGGTTTAGGTTAGTATAAGCTTGGTCGGCGTAACCCTGACTTTCTTGCTATACACTGTTATTGGGTGGATATCAGTGATCTACTTATTGTGCTTTACAATTTTCTGCTTGGCTCTGGGAAGTCCAGGAGCAGTGTTCGCGGCACGTTGCGCTGAGCTATGCTACGCTCGCCTAGGTTAGGTTAGGTCTGGTTGGGTAAGTGTATCTTCGACTTTTGTGTTATGTCCTGCAATGCGGTGGGATTTCTACGCACTACAGTGTTCTAGTACATTCTGCTTTTTTCTATGAGGACCAGCAATTGTGGTCTCGGCACGTTAGGTTGAGTTAGGTTACGTTTGGGTATGTCACGTTTTGCTATGTTTGGAGATGCTACAAATCATCTGTGTGTGGCAGACATCTGTGATCTACTGTGCACTGTAGTAATAAGAATGTAGATTCTTCTTTGCTCTGGGGAGGCCAGGGGCAGTGGTCGCTGAACGTCATGTTAGGTTATGCTGTGTTGCTTTAGGTTAGATTATGTCTGGTTTTCTTATTGTACCTACGGCTTTTGCGCCATTCACTTCAGTGCGGTGGATTTCTGCGCTATACCATGCTCTGGTAAATTCTCCTCGCCTCTGTGGAGGCCAGCAATAGCGGTACCGTCGTGATATGTTGAGTTAGGCTCCGTTTGTCTGTGTTACGCTTGGCTAGGTTAGGAGAGGCTGCTTTGACCTTTGTGCCATACACTGCTATTCGGTTGATTTCTGTGCCCTACTGTGCTCTACTGTATTCTGCTTGGATATGGGGGGCCAGGAGCAGTGCGTCATGTTGTGTTATGCAGCCTCTGGTTAGATTAGGTCAGGTTAGGTTAGGCTATCTGCGGCTTCTGTGCGACCCACAGCAATGCGGTGGATTTCTGCACTCCACTGTGCTCTAGTACATTCTGGCTGTCTCTGTGGATGCCAGCACTGGTGGTTTCGTCATGTTAGGTTTAGTTATGTTACGTTTGATTAGGTTACGATATTCTACTTTGCATTTTGTGCTACACACAGCTATTCGGTGGTGTTCTGCGCTCTAATGTGCTAAAATATGCTCTGCTTGGCTACGGGGTGGCCAGTAATAGTGGTCTCGGCACATTAGGGTGAGTAAGCTTACGTTTGGTTAGGTGGTTATGAAGCCTCGCTATGGATTTCTTTGACTTTTGTACTATAAACTGCTGTTCGGAGGATTTCTGCGCTCTAAATTGCTGTACTGTATTCTGCTCGACCGTGGGGAGGCGAGCAATGGTGCTCGTGGCACGTTATTTTGAGTTATGTTACGTTTGGTTAGGATGGGTTAGACTAAGTTTGGGTAGGATAGCTTTGATTTTCGTGCTAGACAATGCTACTCGGCGGATTACTGCGCTCTGCGTGTATCTACTACAATCTTCTTGGCCTTGGTGAGGCCTGAAGCAGTGGTCGCGGCACGTTGTGTTCAGTTATGCTACGTTTGGTTTGGTTAGCTGAAGTCAGGTTAGGTCAGGTTACCTTCGACTTATGTGCTGTACACAGCATTGCGGCTGACTTCTGTCCTCTACTGTGTTCTAGCAATTTCAGCTTGGATCTTGGGAGGCTAGCAATAGTGGTCGCGGGCGTTGCGTTGGGTTAGGTTGCGTTTGGCTGTGTTACGATTGGTTATGTTGGTATAGAACTGGTTTTTCTTTTGTGCCATACACAGCAATACGGATGGTTTCCGAGCTCTAGTGTGCTGTCGTGTATTCTCCTTCGCTCTGGGGAGGCCGGCTATTGTGGTCTCGGAGCGTTACGTTTATTAATGTTACGTATGTTTATGTTCCGTTTGGCTGGGTAAGGATACAGTAGCCATGAATTTTGTGCTGTACACTGCTAATTGGTGGATTTGTGCTCTCTACCGTGGTCAAGTAAATTCTGTTTGCCTCTGGGGAAGCCAGCAGTAGTGGTCACGGCGCGTTAGGTTCTGATATGTTACGTACGCTTTTATTACGTTTGGTTTGGTTAGGAAACGGTAGCCTTGACTTTTGGGCTGTCCACTGCTATTCGGTGGATCTCTGCTTTCTACAGTGCTCTAATATGTTCAGCTTGGCTCTGGGGATGCCAGCAATATCGGTGACGTCACATTAGGTTGTGTTAGGCAATGTTTGGTTTGGTTGTGTTAGGACATGTTCGGTTAGCATATCTTTGACTTTTGTGCTATTGACTGCAATGCGGTGGATTTCTGGGCTCTGATGTGTTCTAGTACATTCTGCTTGTCTCTGTGGAGGCCTGCAATTGTGGTCTCTTCATGTCAGGTTTACTTATGTTACTTTTGTGTATGATACGTTTGGCTAGATTTGTACGGGCTTCCATGGCTTTTGTGCTATACACAGTTTTCCCAGAGTTTCTGCGTTGTAATGTGCTATAGTATGTTCTGCTTGATTCTGGGCTGACCAGTGATGGTGGTCTCAGCACGTTAGGTTTGGTTAGGTTACGTTCCGTTATGTTAGGTCAGGAAGCTTGGGTCAGGAAGCTTGGGTCAGGAAGCTTGGGTCAGGATTTCTTTGACGTTTGTGCTATACGCTGCTATTTGGTAAATTTCTGCGCCCTACATTACTCTACTCTTCTCTGCTCGACTCTGGGGAGGCGAGCAATAGTGGCCGTTGCACGTTGGGTTGAGATATGTTACGTTCGGTTATGTTTGGTTAGGTTGGGTTAGGATAAGCTTGGTTAGGATAGCTCTGTCTTTCTTGCTTTACACTGTCATTCGGTGCATCCCTGTGACCTACTGTGCTCTACTACATTCTGCTTGG
Organism: Eufriesea mexicana; assembly: GCF_001483705.2. Classification (NCBI taxonomy): domain Eukaryota; kingdom Metazoa; phylum Arthropoda; class Insecta; order Hymenoptera; family Apidae; genus Eufriesea; species Eufriesea mexicana. Next base: position 6,165 of record NW_016914157.1, on the reverse strand, counting down.
CTCTGGGGAGGCCAGGAGCAGTTGTCGCAGTGTGTTAGGTTAAGTTAGGCTACATTTGCATATGACAATTTTGGTAATGTTAGGACAGAATTGCTTAGATCTTTGTGCCATTCACCGCCATTCGGTGGATTTCACCGCTCTGGTGCGCTCTAATATGATCTGGATGGCTCTGCGGTGGCTAGTAATGGTGGTCTCGGCACGTTACTTTGAGTTACATTACTTTTCCTTCGGGTAGGTTTGGAAAGTTTTTTTAGGATTTCTGTGTCTTTCATGCTACACACTGGTCTTCGGTGTATCTTTGCACTCTACATTGCTCTACTATATTCTGCGTGGCTCTGGGGATGCCAACAGCAGTGGTCGCCGCTTTATGCTCAGTTATGCTACGTTTGGTTAGGTAAGGTTATGTCAGGCTAGGCTAGGTTACCATCGATTTTTGTAACGAACACTGTTATTCGGTGGATTCCTGCGCTCTACATTGCTCTAATATACTCTGCTCGGCTCTGGCGAGGCGAGCAATAGCGGTCGCGGCACCTTAGGTTGAGTCAGGCTACGTTTGGTTAGGTTAGGTTATGTTAGGGTAGGTACTGTCAGGATAGCATTGACTTTCGTGCTATACACACTTATTCTGTGTATTTCTGTGGTCTACTGCGCTCTAGAACATTCTGCTTGGCTATGGGGAGGCCTGGAGCAGTGGTCGATGCACTTCATTAAGAGATGCGCTACGTTTGGTTAGGTTAGGTTAGGTCAGGTTTGGCTCGGACATCTCCGACTTCTGTGCTATTCACTGCAATAGGGTGAGTTCCTGCGCACTACTGTGCTCTAGTACAATCTGCTTTTCTTTGTGCGGCCAGCAACTACGGTTTCTTCATGTTAGGTTTAGTTAGGTTAAGTTTGGTTATGTTACATTTGGCTAGGTTAGGATAGGCTACTTTGTCTTTTGTGCTATAAACTACTATTCCGCGTATCTCTGCGCTCTATTGTGCTCTAATATGCTCTGCTTGGCACTAGTGTGGCCTGTAATAGTGGTCTCGGCACGTTAGGTTGATTTAGGTTAAGTTTCGTTATGTTAGTTCAGGAAGCTTCGGTCAGCATTCCTTTGGCTTTGGTGCTATACACTGCTGTTTGGTGGTTTGTTGCGCTCTCATTGTTCTACTATGCTCTCCTCGGCTATGGGCAGGCGAGCAATAGCGGCCATTGCAAGTTAGTTTGAGTTATGTAACGTTTGGTAGGGTTAGGTTTGGTTAGATTAGGATTAGTTTGGTTAGGATAGCTTCGTTTTTCGTGCTACACACTGTCAGCCGGTGGATTTCTGTGATCTACTATGCTATAGTGCATACTGCTTGGCTCTGGGGAGTCCAGCAATAGTGGTCGCTGCAATTTATGTTCAGGTATGCTATTTTTGGTTAGGTTAGGTTAGGCCAGGTTATGATATGATATCCTCGACTTTGTAACATACAGTGATACTCGCTGGATTTTTGCGCTCCACATTGCTCTACCATACTCCGCTCGAATCTAGCGTGGCGAGGAGAAGCGTGTGCGGCACATTACTTTGAGTTAGGTTACGCTTGGTTGGGTCAGGTTAGGTTAAGTTTGGTTATGATAGCTTTGACTTTCGTGATACACACTGTTATTCGGTGTATTTCTGCGCTCCACTGTGCTCTCGAACATTCTGCTTGGCTCTGGCGAGGCCAGGAATAGTTGTCTCGGCACGTTAGGTTGAGTTACTTTTCGTTTCGTTAGGTTGGGTTAGGATGGTTAGGTTATGGTATCTAAGGCTTTTGTGCGACGCATTGCAATGCGCTGGATTTCTGCGCTCTGCTCTGCAGTAGTATATACTGCTTGGCGCTGGGGAGGCCAGCAACAGTGGTCTCGGCTGGTTGGCTTGTGTTACGCTACGTTGTGTTATGTTACGTTTGGTGAGGTTAACATAGGATAGTTTGGACTTTTGTGCTCTACACTGCTATCCGCGGATATCTGCGATCTACTGAGGTCAAATATTTTCTGCTTGGCACTGGAGTGGCCAGTAATAGTGGTCTCGGGACGGAAGGTTGAGTAATGCTATGTTTCGTTAGATTAGGTTACGTAGGCTCGGTTAGGATTTCTTTGGCTTTTGTGGTGTGAACTGCTATTCGGTGGATTCCTGCGCTCTACGTTGCTCTACCACACTCTGCTCGACCCTGGGTTGGCAAGCAATAGTGTTCCTGGTACGTCAGGCTGAGTTAGGTTACGTTGTGTTAGATTATGTTAGGTTAAGTTTGGTAAGGTTTCCTTTGACTTCCGTAATGTACACTGTTATTCCGTGGTTTTCTGTGATCTACTGTGCTTTACTATATTCTGCTTGGCTCGGGGGAAGCCAGCAACAGTGGTCGTTGCACACGCTGTTTTGTTACACTACGTTTGGAAAGGTTATTTTAGGCCTAGTTAGGTCAGGATGTGTTTGACTCTTGTGCTGTTCACTGCAATGCGGTGGACTTCTCCGCTCTGCTGCGCTCTAGTATTTTCTGCTTGGCTCTGTGGTGGAAAGGAATAGAGGTCACGGCACCTTTGGTCCAAATAAGCTGCGTTCGGGTATGTTACGTTTGGTGAGGTTAGGATGTGATAGTTCAGTCTTTTCAGCTATACAGTACTGTCCGCGGAATTCTGAGCTCCAGTGTGCTCTAATATATTCTGCTTGACTCTGGGCTGGCCGGAGGTAGTGATCCCGGCACGTTAGGTTGGGTTAGGTTGAGTTTGGTTAGGTTACGTTGGCTCAGGTTATGTTAGGATCTCTTCGCCTCTTACGCTGTACGCTGCAATGCGGTGGATTTCTGCGCACTACTCTGTTCTATTCCACTCTGCTTGTCTCTTCGGTGGTCAGTAATAGCGGCCTCTTTATGATAGGTTGTGTTAGGTATGGTTATGTTACGTTTGGCTCGGTTAGGTTAGGCTACTTTGACTTCTGTGCTTTACACTGCTATTCCGTGAATTTCTGTGCTCCACATTTCTCTACCATACTCTGCCCGACCACGGGCAGACGTGCAATAGTGGTCGTTGCACGTTATTTAAGTTATGTAATGTTCGGTTAGGTTAGGTTAGGTTATGTTTGGTTACGATAGCCTTGACCGTCGTGCTATACACATTTGTCGGTGGTTTTCTGCGATCTGCTGTGGTCTACTACATTCTGCTTGGCTCTGGGTGTGCCAGCAGCAGTGGTCGCGGCAAGCTTCTTGAGTTTCGCTACGTTTGGTTAGTGTAGGTAATGCCAGGTTATGCTAGGACATCCTTGACTATTGTGCCTTTCACTGCAGTGTGGTGGGTTTCTGCGCCCTACTGTGCTCCAGTGCATTCCCCTAGTCCATGCGGAGGCCAACAATAGCGGTCCCGTCATGTTATGTTGAGCTATGTTGCGTTTGGTTATGTTACATTCGGTTAAGTTAAGATACGCTACTTTGACTTTTGCACTATTCACTGCTATTCGGTGGATTTCTGCGTTCTAATGTACTCTAATACATTCTGCTTGGCTCTGGGGTGGCCAGTAGTTGGGATCTCGGCAAGTTAGGATCAGTACTGTTACGTTTCGTTAGGTTAGGTTTGGAAGCCTTGGTTAGGATTCCATTGACATGTGTACTATAAACTTCTATTCGGTGGATTTCTGCGCTCTACATTGCTCTACTATATTCTGCTCGACACAGGGGAGGAGAGCAATAGTTGTCGTGGCACGTCGGGTTGAATGAGGTTACATTCGGTGGAGTTAGGTTAGGTTAGGTTTGGTTAGGATGGCATTGACTTTCGTACTACACACTGTTACTCCGTGGATTTCAGTGATCTGCTGTGCTCTCCTACACTCTGCTTTGCTCATCGGTGGCCAGGAGACATGGTCGCGGCACGATAAGTTGAGCTATGATACATTCGCCTAGATTCGGTTAGGTCAGGATAGGATTGGGTATCTTCGTCTTTTGTGCCATACACTGCTACTCGGTGGATTTCTGCTATCTACATTCCTCTATTATACTCTGCTCGACTATGTGGAGGCGAGCAACAATGGCCACGGCACTCTAGGTTGAGTTATGTTACGATAGGTTAGTCCAGGTAAGGCTATATTTGGTTAGGATGGCTTTGGCTATCGTGCTTTACATTGCTATTCGGCAGATTTCTGTGATGTACTGTGCTCTATGGTATTCTGCTTGTCGCTGGAGATGACTGCAACAGTGGTAGCGGCACGTTACGTTCAGTTATGCTACGTTCGGCTAGGTTAGGTTAGGTCAGGTTAGGTTCGTATATCCTCGACTCTTGTAGCATACACTGCTATTCGGTGAATTTCTGAGCACTACTTTGCTCAACTATACTCTGCTCGACTCTGGAGATGCGGGCAATAGCGGTCGCGGCACGTT
>NW_016914157.1:0-1214 GCF_001483705.2 Eufriesea mexicana | reverse complement strand
TGGGGGGGGGGGGGCAGAAACAGTGGTCCCGGTACGTTAGGTACGGATACGTTACGTTTGGTTATGTTTAGATTGTATATATTAGGATACGGTAGCTTTGACCTTTGTGCTATTCAGCGCTATTCGGTGGACCCCTGCGCTCTAGTGTGCTCTAATATGATCTGCTCGGATCTGTGGTGGCCAGCAAAAGTGGTCGCGGACCGTTAGGTTGAGTTAGATTACGTTTGGTTATTCTACGTTTGGTTAGGTTAGCAGATGATAGCTTTGACTTTTGTGCTATAGTCTGCTATTATGTTAATTTTTGCGCCCTGCTTTGCTCTAGTACGTCCGGGTTGGCTCTGGGGATGGTAGCAGTAACGCTCTCGGCACATTAGGTTCAGTTAGTCTATGCCTGTTTATGTCCTGTTTGTTTGGGGTGGGCTTCGGTAGCTTTGACTTTCCTAATATACACAGCTCGTATATGGATTTCTGCGTTCTACTCTCCAATAGTGTGTTCTGCATGCCTCTGTGGAGGGCAGCAATAGTGTTCGTGGCAGGTTAGGTTGAGTTAGGTTACGTTTGGCTATGTGACTATTGCTTAGGTTGGGCGAGGATAGCTTTGACTTTACTTCTATAGTATGCTTTTAGGTAGATTCCTGCGCCCAATTGTGCTCTAATATTTTCAGCTTGGCTCTTGGAATGCCAGCGACAGTGGTCTCGGCACTCTATATTTTGTCAGTTTATGTTCCTTTGGGTTGGGCTATGCGAAGCTAGGGATTATCTCTTGTGCTGTACAGTGCTACTCGATGGATTTCTGCGATCTGCTGACCTCTAGTACGCCCTGCTTGGCTCTGGGGAGTGTAGCAATAGCTGTCTCGGCACTTTAGGTTGAGTTAGGCCATGTTTGGTTATGCTATGTTCGTTCGGATTAGGTTTGTATAGCTATGACTTTCTAATGTACACTGCGATTCCATGGATGTCTGCGTCCCACTCTCCACTAATGTGTTCTGCTTGGCTCTGGGGAGGCCAGCAATAGTGGTCGCAGCGCGTTAGGTTGGGTTATGCTACGTTTGATTATGTAACGGTTGGTTAAGTTAGGAGAGGGTAGCTTTGACCTCACAGATATAGTCTGCTATTAGGTGTTCTCCTGCGCCCTGCAGTGTTCTAATGTCTGCAGCTTCGGTCTGGGAAGGACAGCAATAGTGGTCTCGGCAAGTTATGTTGAGTGAGGTTAC
>NW_016914156.1:0-2196 GCF_001483705.2 Eufriesea mexicana | reverse complement strand
GGATAGCTCGGAATTTTCCGCTATACGCTGCGATTATATGGATTTCCGGGCTCAACTCTGCTCTAACATCTTCTGCCCGGCTGTTTCCATGCCAGCAATAGTGGTTTCGGCACATTAGGTTTAGTTATGTTACGTTTGGTTACATTACGATCCTCCAGGTTGCTATAGGGTAGCTTCGAGTTTTCCTTTATACACTGCTTTTCTGTGGTCTTCTGTGCCCTGCTGTGCTCTACTATATTCTGCATGGCCCTGGCAGGTTGAGCAGCACGTTATGTCGAGTTAGGCTACGTTTGGTTAGGTTATGTTATTTGGGTTAGTTGCGAGTTACCCTGGCCTATCTGCCATTCACTGCGACCCTATGGACTTCTGAGCGCTACTGTCCCCTTCTATGCTCTGCTCGGCTCCGAGCAGGCCAGCAATAATGTTCGCGGCGACTAGGGTTGGGTTATGTTACGTTCGGTTATATTATGATTGGACAGGTTAGGATAGGACAGTTTTGACTTTTGCTCTGTTCACGGCTATTCGGAGCATATCTGTGCCCTACTGTGCTCTAGTATGCTCTGCTTGCCTCTCGCGAGGCCAGCAATAGTGTCCTCGGCACGTCAGATTGAATTGGGTTACGTTCGTGTATGTTACATTTGGTCAGGTTAGGATACGGTAGCTTCGACTCTTGCGGTTTACTCTACAATGCAGCGGATTTCTGCGCTCTACTGTGCTCTAATAATTTCTGCTTGGCGCTGGGGAGCCCAGAAATGTAGGCCGCCTCTCATTAAGTTGCGTTAGGTTACGTTTGAAAAGGTTAGGTTATGTTGATTTCGGTTAGTGTAACTCGGACTTTCGTGCGATACACTGCTCTTCGGTGCATTTCCGCGCTCTACCCTGTTCTACTATGTTCTGCTTGGCCCTGTGTATGCCAGAAATAGCGGCCGCTGCCAGTTACGTTGAGTTAGGCCACGTTAGGTTAGGTTAGGTTAGGTTAGGTCAGGTTGTCCTTGGGTGGGGGAGAACTGTATCTATGGGCTCCTCCACCGGGGCGGCGGCGGTGCTTCTGAAGCTGTTTAGGCCGTTTAGTTGGGGCGAATTGCCCGGAAGTCCGTGATGACCGCCTGACGAGCTCGGCAGAGGGAGACGTGCAGCCGACGGCACCGGACGATCGGGGCTGTGCTCCCGTCCTGGATGCATGGGCGCGCAGCGGCAGCCGCAGCTGTTCTAACCTAACTTATCCATACGCAATCTATCTCAACCTATCGTGCTGTGACCAGCATTGCAGGCCCCTACAGCGACAAGCAAAGCATATCAGAGGTGAGTAGAGCGCAGAAATCCATAGAATTCTAATCCATAGAATTGCAGTGTATAGCAGAAAAATCAAAGCTATCCAAACCTAACCGAAGCTAACATTGCATAACCAAACGTGTCCGATCCCTACATAATATTCCAAGACCACTATTACTGGCTTCCCCAGAGACAAGCAGGACCTACTAGAGCGCAGTAGAGCGCAGAAGTCCACCGCAATAGAGTGTACATGGCAAAAGTCAAAGATACCCTAACCTAACCTAAACAAACGTAAAGTAACCAAACGCAACCTAACAAATCCCGACGTGCCGCGGCCACTATTTCTGGCTTCCCCAGATCAAATCAGAGCATATAAGAGCGCAGTAGAGCGCAAAAATCCACCGAATAGCTGCGTATAGCTCAAAAGTCAAAGCGATCCTAACCAAACGTATCCAATCTAACTTTACCAAAGGGTACCCATCGCAAAGGAACGTGCCACGAATGCTACTGCTGTCCTGCCCAGTTTCTAGCAGATGCTAGTAGAGCAATGCAGTGCACAGATATCGACCGAATGGCTGTGGATAGCACCAAAGTCAGAGGTACCCTATCCTAACCTAGCCAAACGTAACGTAAACAAAGGCAACCCTACTTAACCTAACGTGCCGAGACGACCATTGCTGCCGTATCCGGAGCCAGGCAGAATATACTGAAGCACAGTAGTGCGCAGAAATCCACCGAAAACCAGTTTACAGCATATACGGTGAATATACTGAAGCACAGTAGTGCGCAGAAATCCACCGAAAAGCAGTTTACAGCATATACGGCAAGGCTATCCTCTCCTAGCATAATCAAACGTAACAGAGACAAACGCAAAATAACTCAATCTAACGTTCGTAAACCACAGCTGCTGACCTCCCCATAGCA
>NW_016914155.1:50693-54680 GCF_001483705.2 Eufriesea mexicana | reverse complement strand
GATTTGGCATTTACATCTTCAGCGATCAAATATTCCAAAGGCTAGAGTACTGTTTTGGTGGCTATTCTTAGTACTGTGTCGCCAGCCGTTAAATTCTCGAGCTACAAAGGATATGTCTTTTGCCATTCTTAATGTGCTGTAGAATGGAATTCATCACGGTGCAGACCAATCCCACTGCTACAGTGCCCTGTTGATGGATGTACTAAGAACCGTACTCTGAACTATGAATATCCCTCTCCATGACCGCAGTATACATTGTTAAATCTAGGCTTGCATTTGTATTTTCATGATCAGTGAGCTAATTAATACAGTGGCTACAGTATTGCTACGATGGCTGTACTCAATACTGTTTCGTCAAATGTAAATATTTCGAGCGTTAATGCGCCAATCCTTTGTCATTCTGGAATTACAATAGAGTTTATATCATCACCAAACGTCTTAATCCAACGGCTACATTCCTCCATTGGAGGACGTCCCAGCTACCGTACAGGGAGGTAATATCTCTAGCCGTAACTGATGTACACATTGATCATTCTTTAACTAGAGTGTACTTGTACTGTTAAGCGCCCACTGGTCTAATTAATACAAGGTCTATGGTACGTCAATGATGGTGCACATAGCACGGTGCTGACGATCGTTAATGTCTCCAGCGGCAATGGATCTGTCTTTTGTCTTCTGGAATTGCGGTAGAATATAAACCATTTCTCGACAGGTTAAACCAACGACTGCAGTGCTGTATTGGTGGATGTGCCAACTACCTTACTCAGAATTGTATATGTCTCTATCCGCAACTGTTGTGTAAAATGATAGTTCTAGATGTACTCTGGGATTTCAGTCGGCAGTGTACAGACTAGCCAACGGCTTTAGTATTGTGGTAATGGCAATTACTCAGTATTGTTATGTCTATTGTTAACACCTCGAGATATGGGGGAACTGTCCTTTGTCATTCCACAATTTCTATAGAATCCAGATCGTCATTGAATATGAGTATCCAACGGCAACAGATCTCCGTTGGTGGATGTAAAAAGTACAGTACTCTCGATTGCAGAAACTGTAGCCATAGGCGCACTGTACATTGGCTATCCTAGAAATGCTGTTAGACTGTAATCGTATGCGAAAAAAGTTAGTCCAACGTCTAAGGTAGTGTGACGATGGCAGTCCTCAGAATTCTTTCGTCAATTGTTAATGCCTCGAGACATTGTGCGACAGTCCTTTGCCTTTCTATACTTGCGATAGAATATAAATCATCAATGAACGTATTAATTATCCGACTACAGTGCTCCATTGCTGAATTCACTAACTACCGGCCTAGGAATTGAAAATATGTCTAGCCATAACTGATGCACACATCGATTATTCTAGAATTGCTGTGGTATTTATGTCATCAGTGTCGAAATTTATACACCGGCTACAGTACTGTGATGATGGCTGTACTTATTGCTGTGTTGGCAGTTGTTAATGTCTCGACCGGTAATGGATTTGTCTTTCGTCATTCTAGAATCGCTATAGGACATAATCCTTCAGTCAACAGATTAATCCACAGGCCACTGTGCTCCGCTATTCATTTATGAATGCCTCAAGCGATAGTTGGCCATTTCATTGATCATTCTAGAATTGGTATAGTATTCAAATCAACCGTCAGCAGACAGATAAAGAGGATACTGTCCTCTGTTATAGGCTATACTCTGTACAGTATAAGCATCTGTCAATTTCTGCAACCATGGTTGCTGCACCCATTGATCATTCTGCAACACCTGAATATCTGTGATTTTCAGAGGAAGGATTAATACCATGTGTACGGTGTTGAGTAGGTGGCTACACAGAGTAACCTATTGCCATTTTTCAATACCACTACCGATATTTGCCCAATTCGCTGATTATTCTAGAATTGCTATAGAGTCTAAATCATCTTCGAACAAACTATTCCAACGGTTACAGTGCTCTGTTGGTGTATGTATTATGTGCCGTACTCTGAGTTGAAAAGGCCTCTAGCCATATCCGTACTGCACATTGATCACACTAGAATAACAGTGGAATTTAACTAATCAATGAACAAACAATTCCAACGACTACGTTAGGGTGATGATGGCTCTACACAGTCCTGCTGTGCCAATAGTTTACTTCATGACATGTAATGGATACATAATTGGCCATTACAGAATTTTTATAAAATCTAATTCTTCATTGAACAGAATAATACATCGGCTGCAGGGCTATTTTGGTGTATGCACTGAGTAACGTACGGTCAGCTTTAGACATGCCTAGCCATAACCGTGTAGTACTTTCAATATTCTAGAATGGCAAAGGAATTAAAATCGTCAATGTACAAGTTAATACAACTCCGACGTTACTGTGATGTCGGCCGTACTCAGTCACGCTATGTCAATTGCTAATTCCTGGAGTGGTACAGAATCTGCACTTTGTCAATACAGAATGGCTAAGGAATACAAATCTTCGTTGAACAGATTAATCAATAGGATACAGTGATCTGTTGGTGGATGTACTGCGTGCTGTTCAGTCAATTGTAAATGTCTCTGGGCATAAACGTGATATACCTAGGTAATTCTGGAATTGCTGCAGAATTTATATCATCCGTGAAGGAACGAATACAACGCCTACGATACAGTGATGATGTCTGTATTCAGTGCTACTATGTCAAATGTTAACGACCGCTGATACGTTTGATATTTGTTTGTCACTCCAGAATTGCTATAAGACATAAATCATCTTTGAACAGATTAACCCATTGGCTAGAGCGCTCTGCTGTTGTATGCGCTAAGTATCGTAATGTCAGTTGTAAGTACCTCCAGACGTAACGGTACTATAGATTCATTACGCTAGAATGGCTGTGGAACTTACATAATCATTGAACAAGTTAATCCAACTACTACAGTACTCTAATACTGACTGAACTCAGTAATGTGTCGTCGATTGTTAATATCTCCATCGATAACGGATATTCTTGTCTCCCTTCTAGAATTTGTGTAAAACGTAAATCATCATTGAGCAGACTAATCCGACGGCATCAGTGCACTGTATGTACTATGTACCGCACTCTCAATTCTAAGGACCTTTAGCCGTACATGTACAATACGCTGATTACACTAGAATGCCGGTGGAACTTAAATAAACAATGAACAAGTCAATACTACTGCTAGAGTACTGTGATGAGGGCTGTGCTTAATCCTGCTATGACAACTGCTAATGCCTGGATATGTAATGGATTTGTAATTAGATATTTTATACCTTCTATAGAATCTAAACCATCACTGAGCAGAAAAATCCGTCTGCTACAGTTCTCTCCAGGTGGATGTATGTAGCAACGTCCTGTCAGTTGTATATATCCCTTGCCATAAACGTACTGTACATGGATTACTCATGAATGGCTGTGGAATTTAAATCGTCAATGGACAAATTAATCCAAAGCATACGTTAATATGGTGATGGCTGCACTCAGTCCTGCTACATCACTCTTTAATGCCTGTTGCGGTATTGGGTCTCTATTTTGTCATTCGGAAAATGCTATTGAACCTATGTCGCTATTGAACCGATCGATCCATCGGCTACAGTGTTATTTTGGTGTATGTAGTACGTTCTGTGCTGTTAGTTGTAAATGTCTCCAGCCATAACCGTACTATAGATTTATTACTCCAGGATTGCTTTGGTATCTATGTCACCAGCGAACAAAGTAGTACAACTGCCACGGTAATGCGGTGATCGCTATAATGACTACTCTATTGTGAGTGGTTCATACATAGAGGGGAAATGGATCTGTATCTCGCCATCCTAGAACTGCTGTAGGATTTAAATCATCATTGGACACATTATTCCTACGGCAGGAGTAACCTGTTGACAGATGCACTGTGTACCGTACTGTCAATTTTGAATATCTGCAGCCATAAAGGTACTATATATTGATTATTCCAGAATCGCTTTGAAATTTACATTACCAGTGATCAAAGAAGTGCAACTGCTACTGTAATTCCA
>NW_016914155.1:0-50630 GCF_001483705.2 Eufriesea mexicana | reverse complement strand
CGATCGGAATGCTAGAGCAGTGAGGTGACGGCTGTACTAACTACAGTGATATCAATTGCTAATATCTCGTGCTATAATGGATACGTCTTTTGTCATTCTAGAACTGCTACAGAAACTGAATCGTCATTCAACGTAATAATCCAACAGCAAGTGAGCTCTGTTGGTGGATGTACTGAGTAACGTATTATCAATTGTAAATACATCAAGTTGCAACCATCCTATATAGAGATTATTCCAGAATGGCTGCGTAATTTAAATCGTATGTGAACAAATTTATCTATCCGCTGCAGTAAAGTTATGTTGACTATACTCTGTACTGCGTTGTCAATTGTAAATATGTGGAGGGATAATTGATCTGCATATTCCTTTCTAGTATTGCTGTAGAAGATGACTCATCAATGAACAGATTATTCCTACAGCAACAGTGCTCTGTCGGTAGATGTACCGAGTACAGTACTGTCAATTGTAAATATCTCTTGACGTACACGTTCCATACATTGATCAACCTAGAATTGCAGCGGAATTTAAATCGTCAGCGAACGAAGCTAATCCAACGCCTGCGATACATTTATGATGGCTGTACTCAATCATAGTGTCAACCGTTAATCCCTGGATATATACAGGAACTGTAGATTTGCTTTAAAATATGTATCGTGACTGAACTGGATAATACACCGTCTACAATGCTATTATGGTGGCTATACTTACTACCGTATTGTCAGTTGTATATATCCCTAGGCATATCTTTCCATACATTGATTATTCTGGAATTGCTGCAGAATATATTTCATCAGTGGGCAAAAATTAATTCAACGCCTACGGTACTGCCATGATGTCTGACTCCGTCCTGCAATACTAATTTTTACTGCTTGACGTTATAATGCATCCGTCATTTGTCATTCTAGGATTGCTATAAGAACTAAATCATCATTGAACAGATTAATCCAACGGTTACAGTGCTCTGATGGTAGCTGGACTAAGTACCGTACTGTCAGTTGTGAATATCTCTAGCCGTAGCCGTACTATAGATTGTTCATTTTGGATTGGCTGTGGAAATTAAATCATCTATGAACATGTCATTTTAGGGGCTACTGTAAAGTCATGACGGCTGAACCCAGTACTGCGTCCTCAATTGTTAATACTACCATCGGTAATAGATCTGCCTTTTCCCCTTCTAGAATTGATGTAGAACATATATCATTAGCGAAAAGATTAACCTAATGGCTACAGTACTCTGTTGGTGTATGTAACACGCACCGTACTGTCCACTGTAAATATCTCTAGACATAACCGTAATATAGGCAGATTGTTCTAGATTTACTCTGGAATTTACATCACCAGTGGACTAAGTAATTCAAGGGCTACAGTACTGTCATGTTTGCTGTAATGAGTACTGTGTTGTCAATTGTTTATATGCCGAGGGGTAACGTATCTGCCTTCTTTCGTTGTAAAAATGCTGTAAAATGTAAGTCATCAGCGTGCAGCTTAATGAAATGGAAACAGGGCTCATTTGGCGGATTTACTAATTACCGGAATGTCAGGTTTAAACATCTCCAGCCGTATCCGTATTATGCACTGATTGTTCCAGAAATGCTGTAGAACCTACATCATAAGTGGACATACAATTCCAACGCCAACGTTACAGTGATGATAGCTGAACTCAGTCCTGCTACGTCAATTGTTAATGCCTGAAGATATTAGGGATGCGTTGTTTGCCATTTATGAATATCTATAGAATCCACACAATCACTGAAGAGAATAGTCCACCGGATGCAGTGCTCTTTTGATGGATGTACTTAGTACCGTACTGTCAGCAGTGAGCGTCCCTATCAAAAACAGTACTGTGCATTCATTATACAAGAATGGCTGTGGAATTTAAATTACCTATGGACAAGATATTCCAGCAAATATTGTACTGCGACTTTAGCTGTACTCAGTACGGTGTTGTCAATTGTTTATGACTCTATGGATAATGGATCTGTCTACTTTCATTCTATAGTTGATGTAGAATGTAGATCATATGTGAGGGGATTACTGGAACGGCAACAGAGACCTGTTGATTTATGTTCTAACAATCGTATTGTCAATTGTAAGTATCCCTATACGTACCCGTACTATGCGTCGATTATTCTGTAATTGCTGTGGAAATTAAGTTATTAGTGAACAAATTATTCCAACTGCTCAGTACTGAAATGATCGCTGCCCTCGGTACTATATTGTCAAGTGTCAATATCACTACCGGTATATGATCTATACATTGATCATTCAAGAATTGCAGTTCTGCCAAAATCATCAGTGAGCAGATAGGACTAACTGCTACAGTGCCCTCTTGACGGCTTTACACAGCTCAGCATCGACATATGTCAATGTCGCCAGAGGCAATTGCTCTATCCATTGGTAATTCAACCATTGTTGATGAACTTAAATGGTCAGTTAACAGATTAATTTAACGGCTATAGCATTGTGTAGCCGGCTACACTCTGTATCGTATTGCCATTTGCCAATACCAATACCGACTTACGATCTTTCCGTTGGACATTCCAGAACTGGAACATGGTATATATCAAAAGCGCACAGATCAAACCAACGGCTACAGAGCTGTGCTTGTGGATATCCTTAGCACCGTCCTGCTAATTGTAGATAGCTGTTGCCATAGCACTTCTATACATTGATTATTCTGGAGATGCTGTGGAACTTAAATCACCAGTTGCATAGTTAATCCAACTTAATAATCCGCTTAATAACGAAACACGAGTTATAGTTAAATTACTAAAATAGACTCGCTTCTCTCCACGACATAACGTATACATGACTACCTTACACACAACTTCTCCTTCCCTAGACTTGGATTGAGCTTGTTGGACAAGCTTGAAATGTTTTTCACAACTATTGGTCATACTCGTCACACGCATATATCCTTCCACACAATCACTCTTCTCACTTACTTCAATTAAACAATGACAGCTACCACCACAATTATGACTGAATCCACTACACATTAGAATCCCACGCATACCTGCTCCACTTATCCCAAAATATCTATACTCAGAATTCTATGTGACCACTACCACAATCTCCCTCCTTTGTTGCACAGGTTCTTACACACATAAAGTTTTCTATATTCTTTAATGAATTTCATCCACTCAAAGCTTTAGCCATTGAACCTGTATCCATACTTTCTTTGGGTGCATGTGCCACCCACCCTATATAATTGGATACAATTTCCTCAATATTATGATAATTTCTCTTTAATAATTTTGTCTATGCTTTGAATATGCCAACATTCGCCTGTTTAACCGCGATTAAATTATCTCATTTTAATTATTTGCATTCTCACGGCATTCCAATCTCTTAAAACAAGTCACTCATCTACGAAATTTCCTTTAATCCTCCCATCGCCGCCACTAATTCGCTTTCAGTGGAAGAGGGTGCAACTCTCAGTTGCTTTTTACTCCTCCAATGGATCAGATCTTTATTTCGGTAAACTAAAATACCACTGCATGACTTGGCACCCGCAGTACTGCCCCATGAGGCGTCTGTGATACAATTTAATCCTTTCTTCTGATTTGTGTTCTCATGTTCCATTTAATAATTTATTGGCCCTCTGGATTATCGGAGTTCTCTCTTCAATGCGATCATGTGTAATGTTCTTGAATTTTTGCTAAATTTTGGTGAACAGCTTACTGCAAAGGAAATAGAGGGTCTCGTTGATACGCTTAGGTACATTAATCTTCCTAGCAGCTCTTGATAATTTTCTTCATCGCTCATCGGGCTACCATCTTCTTCGCTCAATTTCTGATTTACATCGATAGGCGTACTTACCGCGTAACAATTACTCATTCGATATGCATTCATTAGACGTTTCATATAGCTTTGTTGTCTAATGATTAATTTTTGATCTTTGGAATTTAATTCTCTTCCCAATAATTGTTTACTTACACCAAGGTGCTTTGATTCGATGTGATTCTTTAATATATTAGTATATTTTTCTTCAAATAGATCGTCACTATTGATTATGGCAATATCGTCCACGTGTATGCCTCAGCTTAGGAAATTGTTTCCTTCTCTTATATGGAATAGACATGGATCATGCACACGCTGCTTTGTACCAATCAGTAACAAAGTATCAGATAAGCAGGTATTCCAGCACGTAGTCGCTTGTTTCGGACATAGATACTCTCCTTTAGTTTACAGACATTTCCCTTTTTCTTTTTAATACCATCAGTAATCTCCATGTAAAATTCTTCGTCCAAAGTTCCATGCAGAAATGCAGTTACTCGTCTTAACTCTTGATCCTTCTTTTATGTTCTGTATATATGCAGATTTACAATCGCCATGTCTGCATTCTAATTGTTGGTGAGAATGTCTGCACGTAATCTGACCCAGGTGTTCGGGTACAGCCTAATCCCACTAATCGTGGTTTGTATTTTCTTTCTAAAGCCTCATAATTTTCTTTTAGGTTAAAGTTCCACTTACGCCTAATCACATTTTTGTCTTTCGGTCGACTTAATGGATGCATCTACTGCTGCTTCTCTAATGATTCTTGAATGACTCTTTATTGCTTCCCTCCATTGATCCCATTCTGAAGATTTTCGTGCCTCTGTTATGGTAATAGGAGTTTTTTCTTCACCTATTCTCTTTGCTTTTCAATTTTTAAACCTTGAAGATTTTCTTACGTCCCTTTGTTCACCCAATTTTTCTTGCACACGCCTGCACAGAAATTCTTTTACAATAATTGCTACCTTCGTCACACTTTTGGGCCTTCCAGCCTCTCTTCTGGTTGTCGGCTCTACTTGTTCCATAGTTATTTCTTCAATTTCATTATTTTGCTCTGCCCTCGTGTCCTGAACGTTGTGGATTTCAATCCTTGCATCTCTGTAATCGATGCTTTCCTCTTCACTGGCACTTCCCTCGTCAATCATTCCAATTCGTAGTTGTATTTCATCTTCAAAATTCCCTTGAGAAGCCCCGTTAACGACTTGACCTTTCTCTAAATCAAAATTAACAAGAATTTGTCTTTCATTACTTTCACATTTACCTTCTTTCTACCGAAGCAATCCGATCCGTTCTTTTCTTCATCAGATCTTACGTCACGGTCGCACTTTATATTTCTTGTGTCTGGTATGTATATCCGTTACGTACTATTTTCGTTATATCCAACAAATATTCCTTATAAAGCGTTTAATTAAAATTTTTTCTTACTTTCTCCTTTACATATTAAATACACTATACACCGAAATCGTCGCATGTGCTTTACGATAGGTTGCTTTTTGTACCAAACGTCATATGGCATTTTTGTCATTTTCGTGCGATTTATTCCGATTTCGAATGTATACCGCTGTATTGGTTGCCTCTACCCGAAAAATACGAGTTAATTTCAAATATAGCAATATCTTCCTGGTTCATTCGATGACTGTCCTGCTCACACTTTCCGCAAATTCGTTATATTCATGTGTCGTGGGATGCTTCCATTCGTGAATAAATCCCTTTGAATCAAGCCAGCTCCTTAATTCCTCCCCTAAATATTCCCCAGCTTTGTCTGACATAATCCTCTTCAGTCGTAGTTCCACCTGATGTCCCTTTAACGTTATTGTTGTTTTTAATCCTTCAGCAACTTCACTTTTATCCCTCAGAAGTTTTACAAACATCACTCTCGAATGATAATCGATGATACTGAATATGCAATTTTCCTTTCCGTTGAACGAGGGTTTGATCGGACCTATCAAACTTGTATGCCGTAGTTCCAAATTACGTTTTGCCGATGAATAATTATTTCGCGGATGCGGCATCTTACGTGCTTTTCCTTGTAGACATGGTTCGCATACGTCTTCCCATGAACTATCCATCCAAAATGCCAGATTTTTTCTTCTCGTTTCGTCCACGACTTCTTTATTTGCATGTCCTAACCGTTAGTGCCATACCTCATTTTCTGTCGGTACTGGCACAGTCCTCTCAGGGCTTATAGATATGCTCACATAATACGCGTTTCTTTCTATTACCGCTATCATCTGAATGCCACTTAATTTGTTGCATACTATTGTTCCATATATATTGAAATACAAATTGTAGCCATGGTCAGTTATTTTCGCTGCTGAAAGAAAATTGAACATCCATCCTTGTACGTGCAATACAATTCATAACTTCGAACTATTATTGCGAAAAGCTTGACATTGATATCTCCGATTCCGTTCGAGGATAACTTCCATCCTTCGTTGCCTGCGATACTAACTTTTCGTTCCTCTTAATCATAATTGTCACAAATTAATTCGTTATAAGTCATACGGCTTGCAGGTGAGGAATCCAGCAGCCATTGAAGACGATTATTATCCTCACATTCGTTCACTTCATTTCCATTCTTCCCACTCACCACGTATAATTTGTCACCGTCTGAAAATACACTAATTCCCTTTACTGTTTCTTCGCGGGTATCTAGCGACGAATCTAACCTTTGACGATATGGTCTCATAATTCCACCACGATTGCCACCATAAAAGTCTCCTTCTGGCCCCCTCTCAGTGGCGTTCAGTTTCCTTATTTCGGCGACAATTTGCTGCTATGTTATCGAATGACTGATGGCTGAAACATTTTGAACTTCGATTACAGTCAGGCGCCATGAGTCCCTTGACACCGCAGCTATAGCTATAACCTTCTCCACTATTCCACTCTTTCATTTCCCTCACAGCTTCTTATTCATTATTAGTACCTCCTTCTCACCCTGCTCTTCTAACTTTTTGCTTTAAAGCATATCTTATATAAGTAACAGACATATTCCTCTGCGAAGCTAGTACCCTCACGTTTGGTTCATACTAGAGCAGAATTCCACGTAATACATACACTTTAAATTCATAGTCGTCAGCATTCCTTCCAGCTGTTTAAATTGGTTTTTTAAGGCTTCTGCCCTGTTCAGGAACATTTCAGCGGCCTATTCGTTCAACAATTTGATATTCAACATTTCATTAAGGGATTGCGCCATTAATTCTTCCGTGTCCAGAGCCACAACTCCCTTGATTTTCAAACAGAATTTTTCAGAAATTTTTACTTTATTGTATCATAATAATTTCGGCTCGCACATCGTGTTAACAGTAATTGCCATAGCTGCATGGTTATTTTCATCCCGTTCATCAGAACATTAGATTTCTCTTCATGATTTAATTCTCCATCGACTGGCTTTGTGAATGGTTCTGCCTTAATGACTCCCTTCCGTATCCGTCTTGATCGTAGAATAGCTTCTACATTTTCTTCCCATATAAAATAATTTGAATCAATGGGCGGTACAACATATGCAATATCCAACGCGTCCGTCACATTCCAATTTTCTGGAATGTTCTTTTAGAGTCCTACTTATTATAACCGCGCTCTGCCACCAATCGTTAATGGTGGATGAAGTAGTAACAATATTAATTTGAGCGTTTATTAGCAGAACACAGATTACAGCAGAATTAGTAAAAATGGACTCTGTCCTCTATACGATATGAACTAGACACTACTGACTTACACAATAAGTGCTTTCCCGTTGACTGTCCTCCAAGCATTAACTGCTTTCCACGACTCTTAAGCATACTCTTCCCAGACATTTATACTTTCACACAAACGTTCTTCACCCTTACACAGATCACACTATCACAACTACCACCACAATGATAATCTGAATTGACCACACATTGGAATACCGGCCATACGAGCTCCACTCATCTCAACACCCAATGTACCCAAAGATCTATGTAACAGCTACCACAGCATTGATCACTCCAGACCTGCTTTGGAATTTACATCATAGGTGAACAAATTAAACTAACGGCTATAGCATTGTGATGAAGGACGCACACAGTACTGTTTCGTCACCTGTTAATATTTGGAGCGACAATGAGTTAGTCCGATATAATTCTAGAATTTTAATAGAATAAAGATTGTCACTGAAGGGATTAATCCAATGGCTACATTGCTCTCTCAGTGGAAGTGGCAATATAAGCCATGTCTGATATATAAATTGATTACTCTAGAACTACTGTGTAATTTGAGTCATAAGCGAATAAATTAATCCAACGGCTGTAATACTGCTATGACGGATGTGCACAGTACTTATAGGTCATTTGTAGGTATCTCGAGCTGTAACGGATACGTCCTTTGTCATTCTAAAATTGCTATTGTGTCTACATCATAATCGAGCAGGTTAATCCACGGCTACTGTGCTCGGTTAAGGGATGCACTATGTAGCGTAATGACATTTGTAAATGTCTCTAGCCATAACGGCATTATATATTTATTATTCTAGCATTCCTGTTAAACATAAGATATCAGATGTCAAATAAGTCCATCGGCTACAATACTGATATGATTGCTGTACTCAATACTGTTTCGTCAATTGTTAATATCTCGTGCGATGCCTGGTCAGTCCTTCACCACTCAAGGATTGCAGGAGAACTTAAATCATCACTGAATAGATAAATCTGAATAGATAAAGCGCTCCATTGGTGGTCGTACCAACTACCGTACTGGGAATTTTCAATACCTCTGGCCATATCTGATATACAAATTGATTATTCTCCAACTATTGTGAAATTTACATCAACATTAGGCAGACGAATCCAACGGCTACAGTGATCTACTGGCTGATGTATTGGCAGACGTACTGTTTATTACAAATTACACCAGCAACAACATTACCATACATTGAACATTCTAGATTTGCATTTAAATTTAAATTATCTTAAAGCAGATAAGTCCAACTTATAAAGTACTGTGACGATGGCTGTACTCATTACTTTTTCGTCATTTGCTAATATCTCGAGAGACAATGTGTCATCCCTTCTTCATTCTAGAAATGCAATAGCATATTAATCACCACTGAACAAACTAATCCATTGACTAGTGTGCTCCATTGGGGAATGTGTCTAGTACCTTACCGGGAATAGTAACCATCTCTATCCATAAAAGATGAATACGTTGATTAATCTAGATCTGCTGTGAAATTCAAGTCACCACTGAACAGATTAATCCAACAGCTGGAATTCTCTATTGGTGTACGTACTGGGAGCCTTGCTGTCAAATGCAAATATCTCCAACCAAAAACGAACTATATATAGATTAATCTAGAGTTGATGTTGAAGTTAAGTTATCAGTGAACAAATTATGCCAACTGCTATATTACAGTAACGATGGCGGTACAGGGTACTGTTTTGGCAATTGTTAATACCTCGAGGGTTAAAAGAATAAGACCTTTGTCGTTCTAGAGATGCAATAAGGTTTTTGTCGTTAATGAACAGTGAGATCCTATGGCGACATTGCTCTGTTGGTGAAGGTACCAACAATCGTACTGGAAATTGCAAACGTCTATAGCCATAACTGAAGAATGCGTTGATTAGGCTTGAGATACTGTGGAATTTGTATCATCACTAAGCAGATTAATTCAACGGCTGCAATGCCCCGTTGCTGGAAGCACAAATTGCCTTACCGGGAACTGTATACATCCCTATGTATAACTGATGCGTACATTGATAATTCTAAATTTGCTTTGGAATTTAAATCACCATTCATGCTATTACTCCAACGGCAACGAAGCACTGTTGGTGCAAGTACTGAGAGCCGCCCTGTCAGTTGCAAATGCCACCAGCTGCAAACATACTATAGACTGATAACCCTTGAATTGCTGTTAAAATTATATTATCAGTGGAAAAATTATTCCAACGTTAAGGTATTGTTTTGATGGCCTTCCTCAGTTCTATTTGATCGATTGCTAATATCTCGGAAGATAATGGGACAGTCCTCACTCATTTCAGAGTTGCAACAGGATTTAAATAATCGCCGAACTTACAATTCCAATGGCGACCGTGCTTTATTGGTGAATGCACAAAGTAATATAATGAGAATATTATATATCCCCAGCCACAACTGATGTATACATTCATTATCCCGGAACGACTGTGGTATTTAAATCATCGCAGAATAAACTAATCCAGCATCTGTAGTGCTGTTATGATGGCTGTATACAATACTGTTATGTTAATTGTTAGTATCTCGAGATACATCGGATATGTCTTTTGTCATTCTGGAATTGTTATAGAATCCACATCGTCACATTTACGGCTGATTCAACGGCTGCAGGAGGCCGTTGATGGACGTACAAGGAACCGCAATATCAATTGTAAGTATCACAAGCCATAACGTCACCTTATATTCATTATTCTAGGATTGCCGTTAATCTTAAGTTGTCAGCGAAAAAGTTATTCTTGCAACTAAAGTACCGTGACGCAGGCTGTAATCAGTATGGTTTAGTTGATTTCTAATGTGTCGAGCGATAATGTATGCAGTCCTTTGTCACTCTAGAATTGAAATGGTATTTACATCATCAATGAACAGATTAATCCATAGGATTCAGCTCCCTATTGGGGGATGTACTATCTATGGTACGTGGAACTGTAAATTCCTCTAGCCATAACCGTACTATACATTGGTTACGCTATGACTTGCTTTGGAATTTACATCATCACTGAACATATTAATCAGACGGCTGCAGCACGGTGGCGATGGATGTACTCTGTGCTGTTTCGCCCATTATAATTGTTTCCAGCGATAATGGGTCATTCCTTTGCCAACCTAGGGTAGCTATAGAGTACACGTCATCACTGAACAGATTAACACAACTGCTAAAGTGCACCGTTGTTTGTTGCACCAAGTACCGTACAGTCAGTTCTAATTGTCTCAAGCCATAACCGTACTATGTATTGATTATTCTAGAATTGGTGCTAGGATTAATTTGTCAGTGAAAAGGTTAGTCCAATGGCATGAGCACTCTGGTGATAGCTGTATTCAATACTGTTTCGTGACATGTTAATTACACGAGCAGTGACGCATCTGCCTTTTGTTATTCTAGAAATGCTACACGATTCAAATCATCATTGAGCGGATTATTCCGACGCCTATAGTGCACTGTTGATGGATGCACATTGTACCCTACTCTCAACTTTCAATATCTCTATACATAGCCGTTCTATGCATTGATTATTCTAGAATTGCTGCTAAATTTACATTATCAGTGAAGAAATTATTGCAACGGCTAATGTACAGTGATGATGGCTGTTCTCAGTACGGTTTCCTCAATTGATAATGCCTCGAGATGTAATGGATCAGTCTTCTGTCATTCTAGGAAAGCCATAGATCCTAAATCATCATGGGACAAGCTAATACAACGGCTGCTGTAGTCTATTGGTGGATATACCAGCCGCCGTAATGTGAATTGTTAATATCTCTAGCCATGTATAATGTACACATAGATTATACTAGAATCACTGTGGAATGTAAACCACTACTGGACAGAACAGTCCACTGGTTACAGTGGTCTACAGGTGGATGTACCAGTTACCGTACTGGGAATTGTAAATATCTCTGGACACACCTGGTGTACACATTGAATATCCTAGAGTTACTGTGGAACTTAAGTCATCACTGGACAGATTAATACAACGGCAAGGATACCGTGAAGATGGCGATATATTGTAATTATATGTAAATTGTTGATATCTCGAGCTGTAACGTATATGCTTTTTGTCAATTTACAGCTGCTATGGACCACTATTCATAGCTGTACAGGTTAACTAACGGCTGCAGCGCTTTTCTGTTGGATGTAACAAGTCGCGTGCATTTAATTGTAAATATCTCTCGCCATAACAGTACCATACATTGATTATTCTAGAGATGCTGTTAAATATAAGCTCTCAGTGATCGAATTAGTCCAACGGCTAGAGATCTGTGATGATGGTTCTACTCAGTGTTTTGTCGTCACTTGTTAACATCTCGAGCGATAATTGTCAGTTCTCCCTCCCTCTAGAATTACAGTAGCGTATAAAGCATCTCTGAACAGCTAATCCACCTGGTACAATGCTCTACCAGTGTATGTACCAAATACGGTACTGGAAAATGTAAATGTCCGTATTCGTATCTGATGCACACACAAGTTATTCTAGGCCACTGCGGTCCTGCAATCATCACTGAACAGATGAACATAACGGCTACAGTGCTCTATTTGGGGATGTACCAAATACCGTACTGGGGGGTTTAAATATCTCTAGCCATATCTGACGTGTACATTGATTAATTTAGAACTGCTTTAGAATATAAATCGGCAGTGAGCAAATTAATCCAACGGATACCGTAATCTTATGGTTGCTGTACATATTACTGAGTTCTCAGCTGTTAATGCCTCGAGCTATAACAGATATGACTTTTCTCGTTCTAGAATTGCTGCAGAATCCAAATCATTGTTGAACAGGTCAATCCATCGACTACAGCGAATTGTAAATGGACGTACTATGTACCGTACCCTCAATTGTAAATATCTCTTGCCATAGCCGTAATATACATGGACTGTTCTAGTATTGCAGATAAATTTATGTTATCAGTGGACAAATTATTTCAACGTCTAAAGAACTGTGATGATGGACGTACCCAGTACCGTTTCGTCAATTGTTAATTTCTCGGGCTCTAACGGTTCTGTGTGTTGCCATTTTAGTGTCCCTATAGAATCCGAACCACCAGAGCACAGGTTAATGTAACGGCTACTGTGCACTGTTGATGGGTGAAGTAGGTACAGTACCGTCAGTTGTAAATATCACTAGCCATAGCCTTACAATATATTCATTATAATGGAATTGCAGCTAAATATAATATATCACTGAGGAAATTATTCGTACGGCTAAAGTACTGTGATGTCGGCTGCACTCAGTACTCTTATGTCAATTGTTAATTTCTCCAGCCATAGTGTGTCAGCCTTTTGTCACTGCCGAAATGCTAAAGTATATGAGGCAACACTGATCACATTAATCGAGTGGCTAGGTTGCTCTATACGTGGATGTACCGACTACAGAGCAGGGAACAGTAATCTCCTCTAGCTGTAAATGAAGCACACATTGATTACGCTAGAACCACTGTGGAATTTATATCATCAGTGAAGTGATTACTCAAGCGTCACAGTACTGTTGCGATTGCTCACCTCTGTACTGTTACGACAATTGTTATTATCTCGAGATTTGATGGAACTTCCCTTGACATTCTAGATGCGCTAAAGGATCGAAGTCATATTTGTATAGGTTAATTCAACGGCTACAGTGTTCTGTTGATGGATGTGCTATGGATGGTACTGCCAAATGTAGATATTTCTAGCCAGAAAAGTACCATACGCTGATTAGTCTGATGTTGCTGCAAAATTTCATACATCATTGATGAAATTAGTCCTAACGGCTAAAGTACTGTGTCGATGGCTGTACTCAGTCATGAACTGTTACGTCAATTGTTAATATCTAGTGCTAAAGCGGATTTGTCCTTTATAATTCTAGAATTGCCATAGAATAGAAGTGGACATTGAACAGCTTAATCCAACTGCTGCAGTACCATATTGGTGGATGTACCAGATACCGTACGGGCAATTGTTTTTATATATAGCAATATCTGGTGCACCCATTGGATATTGTAGAAACGCAGTGGAACTTTAGTCATCACTGAACAGATAAATGTGGTGATCGCTGGACTCTGTACTTATATGACACTTGCTAATATCTCGAGCAATGACGGAACTGCCGTTTGTCATTCTGCAATTGCCATAGAATATTAATCATCACCTTACATATTCACAGAACGCCTACAGTGCCCTGCTGATGGATGTACTAAGTAACGTGCAGTGAGTTGTAGATGTCTGTAGCCACAATCGTACTATACATTGTTTACTATTGAATTGCAGTTATACTTAATTTCTCAATGAAGAAATTGTTCCAACTGCTACAGTTCTGTGATAGTGGTTGTACTGAGTACTGTTTCGTCAATTGTTAGTACCTCGAGCGACAATGGGTAGGTCCTTTGCCACCCTAGAGTTATAATAGGATATAAAACGTCTCCGAACAGATTAATCCAATGGCTACGATTCTCTATTGGTGGATGTACCAACTACAGTACCGGGAATTGCAACTATCTCTAGCTGTAGCTGGAGTATACATGGATTGCTATAGAAATTCCGTGGAATTGATACCATCACTGAAAAGATTATTCCGGGGGCTACTCTGCTGTATTGGTGGACGCAACAGGTACGGCACTGGGGATAGTAAATATCTTTATCTACTACTGATGCACACACAGATTATTCTTGAAATACAGACATATAAAATTCATCATTGAACAAATTCTTCAAAAGACTACAGTACCCAGGCAGTGGTTGTACATAGTACAGAGTGGTCAGTCGTTAATATCCGTAGCTGTAACGTATTTGTCTTCTCTCATTCTGGTATTGCTACAGAATACAGAACATCCGTGAACATATAGAACCAACGTCTACAGTACTGTGATGGTAGCCATACTCATTACTGTTTCGTCACTTGCTAGTGTCAAGAGACGTAGTGAGTCACTCCCTTGTCATTCTAGAATTGCAGAGCTATCTAAATCACTATTTAACATTACATCCAGCGGCTACAATGATCTGTTCATGGACGTACATTGAACCGCACTGCCAATTGGGTATATATCAAGCCATAACCCACCCATACATCGATCATACTAGACTTGCTTTGAAATTTAAATCCTCACTGGACTGATTAATCTAACGGCTACAGAGCTATATCGGCGGATGTACCAACTGTATCACAGGGAATTGTAAATATCTCTAACCATAACTAATGTTTACATTGATTATTCCACAACAACTGTGTAATTATAGCCGTCACTCAACAAATTATTCCAGCGGCTACAGCGATCTCTTGATGCATGCACAAGGTACCGCACTGTGAATATATCTAAAGCCATAACTGATGTATGCATTTGTTACTCGAGCGCAAATGTGGGAATTGTTTAAACAATGAAATAAATGAACCAACGGCCACAGCACTGTGGAGGTGGCTGTACTGAGTACTTTGTCTTTTGTGGATGGTATTTCGAGCACGAATGGATCTGCCCGTGTCATTCTAGAATTGCTATTGAATATACGTCATCATTGAATATGTTAATACTTCGGCCACAGTGCACTGTCTATAGAAATACTAAATACCGTACTGTCCATTGCAAATATCTGTAGCCATAAATGGCGCATACATTGTCTACCACTGAACTGCTGTGTAATTCATGTCATAAGTGCCTAGATTAATCGAAGGGCAGCAGTCCTGTTGTGATGGTTGTACACGTTACTCTTATGTGAATTGTGAATATACCGAAATATAACGGACCTGTCTTCGGTCATTCTGGAGATGCTGAAAATTTACTTCGTCATTGAACAAGTTAATTCAACGACTATAGTGCGCCGTTGATGAAAGTACTATGTACAGTACTGTCATTTGTAATTATCTCTAGCCGTAACAGAACTATTCATTGGTAATTCTAGAGTTGCAGCTACATCTAAGCTATCAATGTACAAATTCTTACAGCGGCTAATGTATCGTCATGATGGCTATACTCAGTATTGTTTCGCCAATTGGAATGTCTGGAGCGTAAATTGGTCAGTAGTTTTGCATTCTAGAAATGCAATAGTATTTAAATCATCACTGAGCAGCTGAATTCGACGGCTACATTGCTGAATTGGCGGATGTACCAACTGCTGCACCGGGAATGGTATATACCTTTAGCCATGACTGATGTGTACGTTGATTACTCTGAAAAACCTGTGTAACTTAATTCTTCGCTGAACAGATTAGTCTAGCGTCTATGTGGATCCATTGGTGGATACACCAAGTAAGGCACTGGGAATTGTAAATAACTCTGTCCATAACTGATGAATACCTTCAGCATACAATTACAATTGCGGAATTTATGTCATAAGGGAGTAGATCAGTACGGCGCATGCAGTACTGTAAAGATGGCAGTACTCAGCACTGTTATGTCAAATGTTACTGTCTCGAGCTATAGCGTACCAGTCTTTTGTCACTCTAGAATCTCTGAAGAACCTACATCATCATTGAACATGTAAATTCAACGGCTATAGAGCACCGTTGATGGATGTATTAAATACCGTACGGTCAGTTGTAAATATCTGCAGACATAACCGAAGTAGGCATTGATTATTCTAGGATTGCGGTTAAACTTAATTTTTCTGTCAACAAACTGCTCCAGCGACAAAGGTACTGTCAGGATGAATGTGTTCAGAACTGCTTCGTCAACTGTTATTGCCTTGAGGGATAACGGGTCAGTCTTTTGCCACTCTAGAATTGCAATGGGGACTAAATAATAACTGAACAGCTTAATCGAACGGCTACAGTGCTCTGCTGGACAATGTACCAATTAAAGTACTGGGAACTGTCAATTACGCCAGCCACATCTGGTGCTTACATTGGTTATTCTAGAACATAGGTGTTACCTAAGTCAACATTGAACAGGTTCATCAAACGGCTGCAGTGCTCGGTTGATGGAAGGTACCGTACTGTCAATCGTAAATATCTCTAGCATTAACGGTAAAATGTATTCGTTATTCTAGATTTGCTGTTAAACATAAGTTATCAGTGAACAAATTGGTCCAACGGCTAAAATACTGTGACAACATATGTATTCAGTACTCTTTCTATGACCGTTGATATTTGGAGCGATAACGTATAAGTCCAAGTCCATCCTAGAATTGCAGAAGGAATTATATCGAGGCTGAAAATATTAATTGAAAGGCTACAGTGCTCCGCTGATGGATGTCCAAGTTTCCGTACTGTCAATTGCAAGTATCTGTGGCCATCAGCGTACTATGTATCGATTATCCAAGAATTGTTGTTAAACATAAGTTATCAGTGAACAACTTAGTCCAACGTCTAAGGAACGACGACCATCGCTGTACACAGTACTGTTTTCTCAATTGTTAATATTTAGACGGCGATTGGGTCAGCCTTTTGTCATTCTTTAACTGCAATGGGACTTAAATCAACATCGAACAGCTTATTCCAACGGCTAAAATGCTCTATCGGTGGATGTACCAATAAACGTACTGGTAGTTGTAAATGTCTCTAGCCATAACTGTAGTATAAATTTATTATTCTGGATATATGTTGGTACTCAAGACATTACTGAACAGATTGATCAAATGGCTACAGGGCAATATTCGTGTATGTACTGGATGCTGCAACAACAATTATAAATTTCCCTAGCCATAACCGTACAGTGCACCGACTAATATAGAAATATATTGTAATTTACGTCATTTGTGAACAAATTATTCCAGCGACTGCAGTCCTGAGAAAATGGCTCTAATCAGAACGATTTCGTCAATTGTATATATCTCGAGCAATAATGTGACAGTCCTTTGCCACTCTAGAATTGCAAGGGAAACTAAATCATCACTGAACAGATCAATCCAATGTCTACTGTAATCTGTTGATTGACGTACGGAGAACTGTACTTACAATAATAAATATCTCTATCCATAACGGCACTTCATAGTGACTATTCCAGAATTGCTGTTAAACATACATTATAAGTGAACAAATTAGTCCAACGGCTAAAGTACAGTGAAAGTAAAGTACAGTTGTCTGTACTCAGTTCTGCTTCCTCAATTGTCATTGTCTCTAGCAATAGCAGGTCAGTCCTTCGCCATTCTTGTGTTGCAATAGTATATAAATCATCACTGAGAAGGTCAATCCTACGGCTGCAGTGCTCTGTTGGTGACTGTGCTAGCAACCGTACTGTGAACTCTAAATGTCGCTAGCCATAATCGTACTATACATTGTTAGTTCCAGAGGCACTTTGAAATTCACATTACCGGTGAACAAATTAATACATCGGCTACATTAGAGTCTTGGTAGCTGTACTCTGTCCTGTGTTGTCCATTGCAAATATACCGAAGCATAATGGAACTATCTTTTTACCTTCAAGAACTGCTGCAGAACATAAGCCATGAGTGAGCAGATTAATCGAACGGCAACAGTGCCCTCTTGGTTGATGTACTATCTAACGTACTGCCCACTGTAAATGTCTCTCACCATATCCGTGTTGTGCATTAACCGTTCTAGAATTGCTGAAGAAATTACATCATCACTGAACGAATTATTCCAACGCCTACGTTCCTGTGATTATGGCTGTAATCCGACCAGCTATGAAAATTGGAAATGCTTGGTGATGTAATGGATATGTAATTAGTCATTGTAGAATTGTTATAAATTCTAAATCGTCACTGAACAGAATAATCCACTGGCTACAGTGCACTTTTAGTGGATGTACTGGTTATCATACTGTCAGTTGTAAACATCCCCAGGCATAAACGTACTATTCATTGGTCATTCCAGAATGCCTGTGGAATTTATGTCATCCATGGTCAAATTATTACAACTGCTACAGAACTGTGACGGTGGCGGCACTCAGTGCTCTGTTGTCAGTTATTAATATATCGAGGGATAATGGATCTGTACGTTTTCATTCTAGAAATGCAGCAGAATATAAATCTTCAGTGATCAGATTAATCCAACAGCTACAATGGATTTTTGGCGTATGTGCCACGTACCGTAATGTCTATTGTGAATATCTGTTGCGATAACCGAACTATTCGTCAATTACACTAGAATTGCATTGGAATTTACGTCGTCACTGAAAAAAAGTATTCCTTCTGCTAAAGTACAGTAATGACGAATGAACACAGTACTGTGCTGTCATTTGTTTATATCTCGAGGGATTATGGGTGTGTCGCTTGTGATTACATAATTGCTGTCATATACTAGTCATAAGTGATCAGAATAATCGAATGTCTACACTGCTCTGCTGGTGGATGTACGAAATACAGGAATGTCAAATGTAAATATCAATGCATTAATTATTCCGGAATGACCGTGGAAACTACATCATCAATCTACATATTAATACATCGGATGCAATGCGGTTTTGATGGCTGTACAGTGTACTTTGCAGCCAATTGCAAATATCTCGAGGCATAATGGGCCGGTCTTCATTATATTCTAGAATTGCTGTAGAATATAGGTCACCACTGAGCAAAATAATCCTTCGGCTACAGTGCCCTTTTGTTGTTGTAGTTAGTACCGTACTGTCAGTTGCGTACATCCCTACATATAACAGTAATACTCAATGATTATTTTAGAGTGGCTGTGGAATACAAGTCGTCAATGAAAAAGTTATTCCAACGCCTACGTTACTGTGACGATGGCGGTACTCGGTACTATTTTGTCAATAGATAATGTCTCAGGGAATAATGGATGTTTACTTTTCATTCCAGAATTGCTGTGGAATATATGTCACCAGTGGACAGATTAATCGAAGGGCAACAGTGCTCTGTTTGTGGATGTACTTAGTACCGTACTGTCACTTGTAACTATCGCTGGATATAATCGTACAATTCGTTGATTGTTCTAGAACTGCCTTGGAATTTGCAACATGAGTGTATAATACATTTCAACAGATGCAGTATTGTGATGTTGGCAGTACTCACTAATGTGTTGTGAGAAGTGAGTGCCTCGAAGGATACTGTAACCACCTTTTGTTACCCTACGGTCGCTATAAATGTAAGTCATCATTGAACTGACTAATCCAACGGCAACAGTGCTTTGTTGTTCGTCGTAGTACGTACCGTTCTGTCAAATCTAAATATCTGTAGCCATAACCATTCTATGCATTGATTATTCTAGAATTGCTGTGGAATTTAAGTAGTCAGAGCACAAATTAATACAACGGCTACGGAATAGTGATACTGACTCACTCATTGCTGTGATACCAATAGTAAACATTCAGCGACGATGGGCATCCATTTTGTCATTCTAGAATTGCGATAGAGATTAAATCCTTAGTGACCAGCTTAATCAAGTAGATAAAGTGCTCCATTGCTAGCTGCATTCAGTAATATATTGACATATGTCAATGCTTCCGGCGACAATTGCTCTGCCCAATGATCATCCTACAATTGTTGAAGAACATAGGTGACAAGCGAACAGATTAATTCAATGTCGGTAGTATTGTGTAGATTGCTACAGTCAGTAATCTGTTGTCAGTTACCAACATCGCTGCAGATGTATGGCCTACCCACTGATCAATCCAGAGTTGCTACAGAGTTTAAATCACCAGTGGACCGATAGGAACAACGGCAAATCTGCTGTGTTTGTGGATGTACCAAATATCGTACAGTAAATATTAAATGCCTCTAGCCATAACCGTTCAATTCATTCAGTATTCTACAATTGCTGTGGGTTGTAAATCATCAGTGAACAAATGAATGCAACTGCTACAGAACTGTCATTTTATCATTTCAGCACTGTTTTGTTAATTGCAATATCTTGAGCGATTGTGGATCTGCCTTTCGTCGTTCTTGAAATGCTATAGAATTTATTTCGTCATTGAACAGATTAGTCCAGCGACGACAGTGCTCCGTTGATGGATGAACTAAGAACCGTGCTGTAAATTGTATATATCCCGTGAAGTAACCGTACCGTACATCGACCGCCCTACAAATGACTTGGAAATTAAACCATCATTGAACTGAATAATCCAACGTGTGTAGTAATGTGATTATGGCCGTGCGCAGTAATGATGTGTCAATTGTTAATATCCCGCGCTGTAACGTCTCTGCCTTTTGTCATTCTAGAGTTTTAATAATATCAACATTATCATTGAATAGCTTAATTCAAAAGCTGCTGTGCTTTGTTAATGGACATAAAAAGTGCAGTGCCGCCAATTGTAGATATCTGTAACCATAACCGTTCGATACGTTGATCAGTCTAGAATTGCTGTTAAATTTATATTATCAGGGAAAGGATTAGTCCAACGGCTAAGGTACGGTGATGATGGCTGTACTTAGTAATACATCGTTAATTGTTAACTTCCCGAGCGTTTATGGGTTATTCCATTCTTATTCTAGAATTACAATAGCATCTAAATAATCATCGAACAGATTATAGCAACGGCTATAGTGCTCTATAGGTGGATGTACATACAACCGTACAAGGAGTTGCTAATACCTGTAGCTATAAGTGATGCATTAATAGATTGTCCTAGAACTACTCTGGAATTAAGTCGTCAGTGAACAGGTGAATGAACCGGGTGCAGTACTGTGGCGATGGCTGGTCACAGTACTGTTGCATATATTGCTATTTCCTCCAGCTACTTTGGACATGTCTTTTGTCACTCTAGAAATGCTATGGAATATAAATCATCATTGTGCAGGCTAATGCAACGGATACAGCGCTCTTTTGATGGAGCCACCAATGACCGTACTGTTAGTTGTAAATATCTGTTGCCACAAACCTGCCATATATTGATTATGCTAGTATTGCTGTCAAACTTAAATTGTCAGTGGATAAATTAGTGCAACGGCTAAAGATATGCTATGATGCCTGTGTCCAGTACTGTTTCGTGAATTGTTAATGTCTCGAGTGATAGTGGGTCAGACCGTTGTCTTCCTAGATTTGCAATAGAGCATAAGTCATCACTGAGGAGATTAATTAAACGGCTGCAGAGATCCATTACTGAACTCACGAACTAGCGGCCCGGGAATTTTAAATGTGTCTAGACGTAACCGATATATGCATTGATTGCTCTATTCCTACTGTGGTATTTGAGTCATAAGTGAGTAAACTAATCCAACGGCTACTGTACTGTGATGAAGGCTGTGCACAATACTGTGTACTCAGATGTTAATATCTCGAGATACAAAGGACCTGTTCCTTGCCATTCTAATATTTCTATAGAAGGTACATAACCATTAAATAGATTAATCCAAAGGATACGGCGCTCCATTGTTGGATGTACCAACTAGCGTACAGGGAATTTTATATATCTCTAGCCGTAACCCATGTAAACATATATCATTCTAGAGCTACTGTAAAAACTGAATCATCACTAAGCATATAAATCCAACGGCTACAGTTCTCCGTTGATGGATGCACTAAGTACCGTACTGTCAACTATAAATATCTCAAGCCTTGACGGTACTATATATTGATTATTCTAGTATTACCGTCAAACACAAGTTATACGTGGACACATAATTGCAACGGCAAAGGTACTGTGATAGAGGCTGTATTGAGTACTGTATCTCCTGTTCCTTATGTCTCGGGCTATAATGCACTGGTGCTTCGTCACTTTAGAATTGCTATATGATGTAAATGATCACTGCACAGCTTAATCCGACGGCTACATTGCTATATTGGTGGATGTGCTAGCTTGTGTACTGGGAATAGTAAATATCTCTAACGATAACTCATGCATACATTGATTGCTCCCGAAACACCTTGCAACTTAAGTCATCACTTCAAAGGTAAGTCCACCCTCCACGGTGCTCTATCTGTTTATACACCAACTACCGTACCGGGTACTGTAAATGTCTCTAGACATTACAGATGCATTCATTGTTTATTCTGTAACAGCTGCGGAATTTATGTAATAAGTGAATAGATTAATCCAGAGGCTGCAATACCATTATGATGGCGGGACACAGTAGTGTTACGCCAATTGCTAAGTATCGAGCTATGACATACCTGCCTCTTCTCTTTCTAGAATTGCTACAGAACCCGCATCATCATTGAGCAGGCTAATGCAACGGCTACAGCGCTCCGCTGATGGATGTAATAATTAACGTTCTGTCAAATGTTAATATCTGTAGCCATAACTCTACTATACATTGATTATTCTAGAACTAGTGTCGAACTTACATCACCAGTGAACAGATTATTCCAGCGGCTGCATTACTGTGATAATGGCAGTAATCAGCACTGACTCGTCAGTTTTTAATATTTCTGTCGTTAGTGGGCTAGACGTTTGTCATTCCAGAGTTGCAATAGAATATACGTCATCACTGGACAGCTTAAACCAACGGCCACGTGGCTGTATTGGTGGAAGTATCAACTAATCTGCTCGGAATGCTAAATATCTCTTGCCAAGACTAATGTACATATTGACCATTCTAGAACAGCTGTGGAATTTAAATCGTAAGTGAATAGATTAATCCAGCAGTTGCAGATCTGTGATGATGGCTTTGATGTGTTCTGTTACGTGAATTGTCAGTGTATCGTGCAATAACTTACCATCGTTTTGCCATTCTAGTGTTGCTATAAGATATACATGTACCTCGCAGTGTCTAATTACACGCCTACAGTGCTCCGACACTGGACTTACCAAGTACCGTACCGTCTCTTGTATATATCCCTAGAAAAAACCGTATTATACATAGATAATACTAGAATTGCTGTTAAATTCAAATTATCAGGAAGCAAAGTAATTCAAGGGCTACAGTACAGTGATAATGGATGTACATAGCACTGAGTTGTCACTGGTTAATAGCTCGAGTGCCAATTAATTTACCTTTTGTCGTTCTAGAATTGCAATAGAATCCAAATCATCATTGCGCAGGTTATTCCAACGGCTACTGCGTCCTATTGTTGGATCTACCATCTTCCGCACCTGGAATTTTTATATCTCTATACGTAACTGTAGTATGCATCGATTATTCTAGAGCTGCTGTGGAATTTATACCACCAGTTAGTAGATTATTTTACCGGCTGCGGTACTGGAATGATGGATTATCTCAGTACTGTTATGTCAATTGCCATTACCTCGAGCTGTGACGGAAATGTCTTTTTTCATTCTAGAATTGCTATATTATATAAGTCATCATTGTACAGGTAAATGCATCGTCTGCCGAGCCCTGTTAATGTGTGGACTAAGTACCGTGCCTTCATTAGTAGATATCTGCAGCAGCAAACGTGCTGATCGTTTAGTACTGTATTTCTGCTGTTAAGCTCAAGTTATCAGCGTACAAACTAGAACATCTAAATTATTGCGATGATGCCGGTACTCGGTACCATTTCGCCAATTGTCAGTACCTTGAGCTGTAACGGATCTGTTTTTTGTCATTCTGGAAATGCAGTAAAACCTAGTTCATCACCGGAGAGATTGCTCCAACATCTACAGTGCTCTATTGGCTATTTTACCAACTACAGTACAGGGAATTTCAAATGTCTCTATTTGTATCTGATGTGCACCTTTACTATAACAGATATACTCATGAATTTGAATCGCCTATGAATAGATAAGTGCAACGGCTGCAGTAATGTGGTGACGGCTGTTCTCAGTACTGTTATGTCAATTGTTAATGTATCAAGATGTATCTGATCTCCCTTTTGTCATTACAAAGTTGCTATGGAACGTGCATCATCATTGAACAGGTTACCACAACGGCTACAGTGCTCTGTTAATGGACGTAATGCGTACCGTACTGTTAGCAGCAAACATTTCTATCCATAATGGTACTATGTATTGATTAGATTAGAATTGCTGTTAAACATATGTTATCAGTGAACGAAATAGTCCAACGACTGAACTACCGTTATTTGGTCTGCATTCGGTATTCCTTCGCCAATTGCTAATGTGTCGAGCGATAATGCTCCAGTTCTTTGTCATTCTAGGATTCCAATGGAATTTATATCGTCAGTGAACAGCGTAATGCGACAGCTACATAGCTCCATATGTGAAAGTCCTTACTACCGTACAGGGAACTGTTTATATCTCTATCCATAACTGTTGGTTACCTAGATAATTCTAGAGCTACTGTGGAATATATATCATCAGTGTCCATGTTTATCCTGCGGCTGCAGTAATGTGACGATGGCTGCACCAAGTACTCTTATGTCAATTGTTAATTCCTCGAGCTATAACGGATTTGTCCTTTGACACCCTATAATTGCTATAGGATCTACATCATCATTGAACATGTTAACGCAATGACTATAGTGTTCCGTTGATGGATATTCTGAGTAAATCGCTATGAACTGTAAATATCTGGAGCCATAACCGTACTATACATCGGTTACTCTAGAATTACCGTTATTCATAAGTCTGAAGCGAACAGATTAGTCCAACATCTAAGGCACTGCGACGATGGCTGTACTCAGCACGGTTACATCAATTGTTAATATCTCGAGCTGTAACGGATCCGTCTTTGTCATTGTACAATTGCTACAGGATCTACATTATGATTGAACAGGTTAATTTATTGGCTGCTGTGCTCCCTTCTTCGAAGGACTAAGTTCTGTCAATTGTAAATATCTGTAAATATAACCGTACCAAGGGCTGCTTATTCTAGAATTCCAGGTAGACTTAAGTTACAAGGGAAGCAATTGTTCCAGCGGCTATGGTGCTGTGATGATGGCGGTACCCAGCACTGTTTCGTCAATTCTTTATATCTCGAGCGATAATGGCCCATTCCTTGTCATCCTAGAATTGCAATATGATAGACATCATCACTGAAAAGCTTAATCAAACGGCAACATTGTTCTACTGATGGATGTACCAACTAGTATACAGGGAAGAGTAAGTATCTCTAGAAGTAGCTGATTTATACATTGAATGTTCAGGAACTACTGTGTAATTTATGCCATCACGGAACAGGTTAATGCCACTGCTAAAGTGCTGTATTGGTGGATACACCAACTACCGTACCTGGAATTGTAGATTTCTGTGGCCACAGCTGATGAAAACATTGATTATTCTGGATCCGATGTGTAATTTAAATCATTAGTGAATAGATTAATCCAACGCCTGCAATACTGTCATCATGGCTGCACACAGTACTGTTATGTAAATTGCTTATAACTCGAGCAATAACGGACGTGGCTTTTGCCATCCTAGAGTCACTATAGTATCTGTATTATCATTGAACGTCTTAAACGAACGGCTATAGTGCTCTGATGATGGATATGATTGGTTCCGTACTGTCAATTGTAAACATATCCAGCCATAATGGTACTATATATTGATATGTCAGGCATTGCTGTTAAACACATGTTATCAATGAAAGAACAATTCCAATGGCTAAAGTACAGTGATGATGGCTGTACTCGGTACTGTTTCGTCAATTGTTAATGTCTCGAGCGATAATGCGGTAGTCCTACGTCATTCTAGAGCAGCAATAGTATTTAAATCTTCACTGAATTGCTTATCCCAACGGCTATACAGCTGCATTGGTGTATGACCCAACTGCCACACAGGGAATTGTAAATATCTCCTGCCATAACTTATTTACACATTGATTGTTCTAGAAATGCTGTGGAGCATCAATCATTGGTGAAAATATTAATACAACTTTCTGGAATACTGTTGTGATGGCTACACACTGTAGT
Source organism: Eufriesea mexicana (assembly GCF_001483705.2). Lineage (NCBI taxonomy): Eukaryota > Metazoa > Arthropoda > Insecta > Hymenoptera > Apidae > Eufriesea > Eufriesea mexicana. Next base: position 24,579 of record NW_016914155.1, on the reverse strand, counting down.
GCTATTTCAATTGTGGATACCTCGAGCAGTAACGTATGTGACTTTTGTCATTCTAGAATTGCGATGGAACGTACATTATCATTGAACACGTTAAACGAATGTCTACAGTGCTCCGTCGATGGACGTATTACGTACAGCACTGTCAATTGTTAATGTCTGTAGCCATAAATGTATAATACATTTATTACTCTAGACATGCTGTTAATAATAAGATATATGTGAGCAAATTGTTGCATCTTCTAAAGTGCTGTGATGATGGCTGTACTCAGTATTCTTTCATCAAACGTTAACATCTCGAGACATAATGAGCCAGAACATCATCATCCTGGAGTTTAAATAGAATTTAAATCATCACAGGACATCTTGATCCAACTGCTGCAATGATCAATTGGTGGATGACCCAACTACCGTACTGAGAACTGTTACTACCTCTAGCCATAACTGATGTTTACGTTGGTTATTCTAGAACTCGTGTGTGGTTTATGCCGTCACAGGGCAGCCCATGCCAACGGCAGAAGGGCTCTATTTGTGGAGGTACCAACTGCTGTTGTGGGAAATGCTAATATCTCAAACAATAATTGATGCACACCTTGATTAATATAGTACTACTGAGGAATCCTCATCATCAGTGTATACACTAATCCTACGACTGCTGTACTGAGCCCATTGCTGTACTCAGTACAGTTTCGTCACTTGTTAATATCTACAGGTATAAGGGATCGGTCTTTTGTCATTCCAGAGCTGTTATAGAATATACATCGCCATTGAAGGGAATAATTCAGCGGCTACAGGGCTCTGTTGAGGGATGAGCTGCGTACCGTGCTCTGAGCTGTAAATATCTTTAGCCACAGCTGTACTCTATATTGGTCATTCTAGAATTGATGTTAAACACCAATTATCAGCGAATAAATTAGTCCAGCGGGTAAAGTACTGTGATGACGTCTGCATTCAGTACTGTTACGTCCATTGTTAATATCTCGCCCTGTAAGGTATCTGTCCTCTGACATTCTAGAATTTCTATAGAATATACATCATCATTGAACAGGTTAATTCAGCGGATACTGTGCTGTATTGGTGGATGCGTCAACTACCGTACTGGGTACTTTAAATATCTCTTGCCATATCTGATGTATACATTGGCTATTCTATAGCTACTTTGGTAAATAAGCGAACAGTGGCAGAATTAGCCTAAGGCTACATTACTTGGACGATGACTGTACTCAGCGCTGTGTCGTCAGTTGTTAATATCTCGATCGGTAATCGATCCGTCACATGTCGCTCTAGTATTGGAATGCAATCTAAATAATCATTGACTAGACCAATCATATGTATGCACGGCTCTGTTAATGGATGGACCAAGAACCGTACTGTCAATTGTAGATATCGCTTGCCATAAGCGTACTATATATCGGCTACACTAGACTCGCTTGCGAATTCAAGTCAATACTGAACATATTACTAAAGCGTATACAGTGCTCTTTTGGTGGATGTTCCAACTACCGCAATGGGAATTGAAAGTACGTGTAGACATATCTGATGTATAAATTGAATATTCTTGAAATACCGTGGAATATGTATCATCAGTGGACATACTAATCATACGGCTGCCGGAGTGTGATAATATCGGTGCACAGTATTGTTATATCAATTGCTAATATCTCCAACCATATCGTATCTGCCTTCTATAATTCTAGAATTGCTATAGGATATCAATCGTCATACATTAGGATAACGTAACGGCTACAGTCCTCTGTTGATGGATGTGCTAAGGACCGTACAGTCCATTGTATATATCCTTACACATGACCGTACTATACATTGATTACTCTCGAGTTGCAGTTAAACTCATATTATCAGTGATGAAATTAGTCCAACGGCTAAGGTACTGTGACGATGGCTGTAGCCAGTACTGATCCCGCAACTGCTATTTCCTCGAACGATTATGGATATGTCTTTTCCCATTCTAGAATTACTATAGAGACTAAATTGTCACTGAAAAGATCAATCCAAAGGCTACTGTGCCGTCTTAATGAAAGTGCTATGAACTCTACTGTCAATTATAAGTACCTCTAGCCATAACCGTACCATACATTGACTACCCTAGGCTTGCCTTGCAATTTAAATCATCTCTGATCACAATAATCCAACGACTACATTGCCCTGTTGGTGAATGTACCGTGCTGGGAATAGTAACAATCTCTAGCCATATCTTATTATACATTGACTATTCTACAACTGCTGTGTAAATTAAGTCATCACTGAACAGACTAATGCAGCTGCTACAGTGGTCTATTTGCGGATACACCAAAACCGCACTGCGAACGGTAAATATCACTAGCCATAGTATATGTATGCAGTGATTATACTAGAACTACAGCGGATCCTAGGTTATAAGCGAATAGGTAAATCGGACGGCTGCAATACTGTTATGATGGATTCACACAGCACTCTTATGTCAATTGTTAATATCTCGAGATATAACGGATCTGCGTTTTGACATCCTAGAATCACTGTACGACATTCCTTATCATTGATAAGTATAAACAGACTGTTACAGTGTTCGGTTGATGGATGAACTATGTACGGTACTGTCAAATGTAAATACCTGCTGCCATAACGGTACCATACATAGATTGTTCCAGAATTGCCATTGAAACCATATTATCTGTTAACAAATTTGTCTAACGTCTACAGTACTGTTGTGCTGGATGTAATAAGTACTGTGACGTCAGTTATTAATGTCTCGAGCGATAATGGGTCAGGCCTTTGACATTATAGGATTGCAATAGGATATAATTCATCTCTGAGAAGTTCAATGCAGTGGCTACTCTGCTCTATTGATGGATGTACCAACTTCAGTACTGTTTACTGAACAGTGAGCACCTCAAACCATAATTGAAGCGTACATTGATTATTGTAGTACTACCGTGCAATTAAGTCGTTAGTAAGAAGGTTACTCCAATGGCTGGATTACTGTAACGGTGGCTGGTCTCAGTGCAGTTATAACAACTGCTATTATCACGAGATATGACGGATCATACCTCTGTCATTCTAGAATTGCTGTAGATTCTAAATCGTCATTGAAGATTTTACCTCAGCGGCTACATTGTTCCGTTGATGAATGTACCTCATACCGTACAGTCAATTGTAAATATATCTAACCATAGCCGTATTATACGTTGATTACACTAGAGTTGGTGTTAAACTCATGTTATCGGAGGACAAATTAGTCCAACGCCTGAAGTACTGTGATGATGGCTGTACACAGTACTGCTATGTAAATAGATAACGCCATGAGATATAATGGATCAATAATTAGTCATTGTAGAATTGCTATAAATTCTACATCATCACTTAAGGGAATAAACCATCGGCAACCGTGCTCCTTTTGTGTATGCCCTGAGTAACGTGCTGTCAGTTGTAAACATGCCTAGCCATAACCGTACTATACATTTACTATTCTAGAATGGCTGTAGAAGTAATATCATCAGTGAACATGTTATTCCAACTGCTTCAGTACCTTGGCGCAGGCTGCATCCATTACTTTGTTGCCAATTGCTAATATCTCTAGGTATGACCGACTTTTCTAGTTTTATTCTAGAAATGGTGTAGAACATAAATCATCTACGAACAGGCTAATCCAACTACCGTGCTGTGTTGGCGTACATACTACATATACTACTGTCGATTGTAACTATTTTTAGCCATAACTGATGTGTGCATTGGTTATTCTAGAAATACTGTTGAATTCAATTCATGATTGGGCATAATACGTCAACGGCTGCAGCACTCTGCTGATGGCTTCACTCAGTACTGTTATCTCATTTGACAATATCTCGAGCTGCAACGTATGTGTCCTCCGTCAGTCTAGAATGGCTATAGAACCTACGTCATCATTGAAGGGTTAGTCCAACGCCTAGAGTGTCCTGTAAATCGATGTGACATGATTGTCCGAGACAATTGCAAATATCTCCAGCCACAACCGTACCATGTGTTGATAACTTTAAACTTGCTATGGAATTGAAGACGCCAGTGAACAAGATAGTCAAACGGCTACAGTGCTGTGATGGCAGCTTACTTCGGTTCTCTTATATCAATTGTCATTATCTCGAGCTATGACGGATTTGCCTTTTGTCATTCTGGAATTGCTATAGAATCTAAATCATAATTGAATAGGCTAATGCAACTGCAGCAGTGCTCTATTGGTAGATGTGCCAACTTCCGTACCGGGAGATGTTAATACCAATAGCCATATCGGAAAGTGTACATCGGTTACTCAGAATTGCCGTGTAAATTAAATCATGACTGAACAGATTAATACAATGGATAAGGTATTGTCATGAAGTCTGTACTCGGTACTCTTACGTCAACCATTAATATCTCCAGCTATAACGGGCCTGTGTTTTGTCACACTAGATGTGCTATAAAATATACATCATCATTCAAGGGGCTAATTCAAAGGATACAATGCTATGTTGAACGATTTACAAAGTAGCGCGCACATAATTGTAAATATCTGTAACTATAACCTTACTATACATTGATTATATTAATGTTGCTGTTAAACTTATGTTATCCGTGAGCAAATTATTCCAACGTCTAAGGTACTGCGATGATGATCGTACTCTCAACTTTTTTGTTAATTGCTAGCGTCCGGAGCGATAATGGACCAGTCCTTTGCCACTCTAGAATTATAAAGGTTTTTAAGTCATAACTAAAAATATTCATCCAACGGCTACTCTGCTCTATTGGTGGATGTACCTGATAGAGTGCTGGGAAAAGTAAACATCTCTAGACATAACTTATGAATACGTTGATTATTTCAGAGCTGCTGTGGAATTTGAATCATCACTGCGCAGATTAATCCAACAGCTACAGTGCTCAGTAGGCGGATGCGCCTACTTCCGTTCTGGGAGTTGTTAGTATCTCTAGTCGTAGATAATTCATGCATTGATTATTCCAGAAATACGGTTCAATTTATATCATCAATGAAGGAAATAATCTAACGGCTGCAGTACTGTTATGATGCCTGTACTCTGTACTCTCGTGTCAATTGTTAAAGCCTGTAGCTGTAACAGATCTGCTCTTTATCAGTCTACTTTTGCTATATAATTCATGTCATCATTGAACAGTTCTATACAACTGCTACAGTGCTTTGTTGGTGTATATACTAGGAAGCGTAATATCAATCGTAAACGTCTCTAGACGTAACCGTACAATACATTGACTACCCTAGTCTCGCTTTAGAACCTTAATTACCACTGAACTGATTAATCAACGTCTACTGTGCCCTATTGGTGAAAGTGCCAACTTCCGCACAGAGAATTGTAAACCTCTCTAGCCTTAAATGGTGCATACATCTATTACTCTGGTACTACAGTGGAATTAAAGTCACCAGTGCACAAGTTAGGCCAACTCCTAAGGTATTGTTATGATGGCTGTGCTCAGTATTGTGTTGTCAATTGTTTACACATCGTGGGGTAGAGTATCTGGCTTCTTCATTCTAAAACCGCTGTAGAATATAAATCTTCAGCGAATAGATTTATTATATGGGGACAGTGCCCTTTTGGTATATGTACTATCTGCCGCACCGTCATTTCTAGATATCACTAAACGTGCCCGGACTGCGCATTGGTTACTCTATAATTTCTTTGGAATATAAACATCAGCGAACAAATGATACCAACTGCTATAGTACTGTGATGATGGCTGCACTCAGTACCCTTTTGTCAATTCTTAATACCTCGAGGGATAATGGACCTGATGTTTGTCATTCTACAATTGCTATAAGATCTGAGTCATCATTGAACAGACTATTGCAACGGATAGTGTGCTCGGTTGGCGCATGCAATACAGACCGTACTGTTAATTGTAAATATCTCTATGCATATCCGTACATTACATTGGTTATTCCCGAATTGGTTTGTGGCTCTATTCGCCACCGAACAAAGAAGTGCACCCGATACGGTACCGTGACTATGGATGTACTCAGTATTGTGTTCTCGATTGCTTATACCTAGATGGACAAAGGGTCTGTGTCTTTCATTCTAGAATTACTGTAGAATGTAAATCATCGGTGAACAGGTTAATCATACTGCAAATGTGCCCTGTTGGTATATGTACTATGCAACGTACTGTCAACTGTAGATATAACCAGGCATGCCAGTACTATATATAGGTTAATCTATAGATGCATTGGAATTCACATCATCGGTGAAGAAAATGATCCAATGTCTATTATACAGTTATGATGGCTGTAGTCAGCCATGTTATGTCAACTATTACAACCTGACGATGTAACTTGCGAGTCTAGAGTTGCTGCATAATATACTTATCAGTGAACGGCTCAATACAACGACTGCAGCGCTCTGCTGGCGGTACTACTAAGTACCGTCATGTCAAATGCAGATGTCTCTAGCCATAAGCGTACTGCACATTTACTATCCCAGAATGGCAGTGAAGTTTAGATAATCAACGAACAGAATAATCCGACGAAAAGGGTACTGTAATGATGTCTGCACTCTGTACTGTGTTGTGAATAGTTAATGGCTCGAGGAATAATGGACACGTATTTATTCATTCTAGAATTGCTGCAGAATGTAAATCATCAGTGAACAGAATAATCCAACAGCTGCAGTGCTTTGTATGTAATTCGAAACGTACTGCCAATTGAAAATATCTGAAGCCACTACCGTACTATACCTTGATTATTCCAGATTTGCTGTGCAATTCGAACTATCAGTGCACAAATTTAAACAACTGATACACAGCGGTCATGATGGATGTACGCTGTACTCTGTTGCCAATTGCTAACGTCTCGAGATCTAACCCATTTGTCTTTGGTCATTCCGAAATCGCTATAGAATTCACATCATCACTGAAAAAATTAACCGAGCTGTAACAATTCTCCGTCGTTGGACGTGCCAGGTACCGTGCTGCCAATTGTAAGTATCTCTAGCCATCACTGTTCCATGCACAGGTCGTTTTAACTTTGTAGTAAAACGTAAACCATCGGTGATCATGTAAACACAACGTCTATATTACTGTGACGTTGGCTGTGCATAGTATCCTGTTGTCATTTGATAGTGACTCGAGCGATTATGGATAGGCCTACGGACATTCTACGAATGCTATAGAAACTAAATCATTAGTCTACACACTAATCCAACGTCTACAGATCTCCGTTAGTGGATGTACTCAGTAGCGCGACCCCAATTATAAATAATTCAAGCCATATCGGTTCCATACGTTAATCATTTTGGAATTGCAGTGGAACGCTAGTTGCCAATGAACACATTAAACAATTGACTACATTATTGTGACGGTGGCTGCTCCCAGTACAATGTTGTAAATTGTTAATATCTCGAGCGGCAATGTACCTTCCTTTTGGCATTCTAGAATTGCAATAGAATTTAAATCGTCAGTGTCCTGGTTAATCGAACTCTTGCAGTGTGCTGATGATTGCTGTACTCTGTACTGTATTCATATATTTCAATGTCTCCATCTGCAATATCTTTATCCACTGATCATTCTACAATAGCTGACGAAATTAGTGGACCAGTGAACAGATTAATTCAATGGCTATGTTGTTGTTTAGATGGCTACCCTCAGTACCGTATTGTCAAATGTCAATATCACTAGAGATATATGACCTAAACATTGATTACTCCAGAATTGCTGCATGGTTTAAATCATCGGGAAACAGATTAAACCAACGGCTACTGTGCTCCGTTGTAGGATGCACTCAGCACCAAGCTGCTGATAGTAAATATCTCTAGCCATGTCACTTCCATATATTGATTAACTTGGAGTTGCTGCGTAACTTGAAGCATCAGTTGTCAGTTTAATTCAGCTGCTACCGTCATGTGATGTTGGCTCTACCAAGTACAGTGTTGCCAGTTGCTAATATCCCGAGCGATAATAGGTCTGTCTTTCGTCATTTTAAAATTGCTACAGTATTTACATCACTGAACATATTATTCCAATGGCTACAGTGCCCTGTTGGCGGACGTGTCAAGTACAGGACTGCCAACTGTAAGCATCTCTAGGCGCAGCTAATCAATACATCGGTTATACAAGATTTGCGGTTGAATTTAAATGATCAGTGATCAATTTATTCCAACGGCTAATGTGCCGTTATGACGGCTGTGTTCATTACAATTTTGACATACGTCAAAGTGTCCAGGGACAATTGCCCTAACCATTGACCATTCTACAATCGCAGTACAAGGGTGACGAGAGAACAGATTAAACCATTGGCTATGGTATTGTGTAGTGACTACACAATTCTGCCAGTTTCAAACTTATCAAGCCATTGCCGTACGGTACGCTTACTATTCTATACTTGTTGTCGAATTTAAATCCTTACTGTACATGTTAATCCAACCTCTAGAGTGCAACATTGGTGGATGTACTAAGCACCGCACTGCAAGTAATAAATATCACTAGACATAACTTACCTAAACAGTGATTATGCTCGATTCGGTGTGAAATTTCACATATCAGTAGAAAAACTGAGACAACTACTACACAACTGTACCGATGGTTGTGTTCAGTACTATTTTGACATATGTCGATATCATCACGGAAGGCTGCTCTATCCCTTGATCATTCTACAATTGCTGACAAACTTAGATGTTCAGAGAACAGATATATTCAATAGCTATTGTATTGTGTGGATGGCTACACACTGTACTGTGTTGCATTTGTCAGTATCCCTAAAGATATATGATCCATCGAACGATTGTTCCTGAATTCATACGTGGATAAATCATCACTGAACTGAATAATCCATCGGCTACACTGCTCTATCAGTGGATGTTCTAAGTACCGTACTATCTACTGTAATTTTCTCTAGACATAACAGATCTACACATGGATCATTACACAGTTGCTATCGATCATTAATCATCAGTGTACAAATTAGTCCAACAGCTGCGGTACTGTTATGATGGCTGTACTAAGTTCTCTGTTGTGCCAGCAGCTACCACGAGCGGTAATGGATCAGACATTGATCATTCCACAATTCATATAGAAATTAAATCATCTGTGAGCAGATAGATCCAAGTGCCATAGTGATCTGAGTATACAGAGGACCATACTGCCAATTGTAAATATCTCTAGCCATAACTGATCTGCATATTAATTATGCTAGAATCGCAGTTGTATTTAAATCATCATTGGACAAATTAATCTAGCGGCTGCATTACCCTGATGATGGCTGTGCGCAGTACTGTGTTGTCGACTCCTAATACCTCGAGCGATAATAGATCTGTTTCTTTTCATTCTAGAATTAGTCCAGCTGCTATATTACCTTAATGATGGCCGTACTCGGTTCCGTTTTGACAAACGGTGATACGTCTATTGATAATGTATCTACCTTTTGTTTTTCTTGAATTGCTATTGGATCGACCATCGTCGATATGCAGAGTAATTCAACGGCTACAGAGATCTGCTGATGGAACACCGACTACCTTAGTGGGAATTGTAAATATCTCTAGTCATTATTGATGTGTATATTAATTACATTAGAAATACTGCTGAATGTATGTCGTCACTGGAAAGATTATTCCATGGGCTACTTCGGTATGTAGGTTTATGCACCAACTACCGTCCTGGGTGTTGTAAATATCTTTATATATTACTGATCTATACGCTGATTGTTCTAGAAACGCTGTGGAATATAAATCATCAGTGAACTAGTTAAACAGACGGCTACAGTAGAGTGATGATGGCTGCACATAGTACTGTTATATCAATTGATTATATCTCGAGCAGTAACGGATGTGACTTTTGTTAATCCAGAGCTGCTGTAGGACATAAATCACCACTGAATATGTTAATTCAAGGAGTGCAGTGCATTTTTGATGGATGTACTATGTATCATACTCTCATTTGCAATCACCTGAAGCCATAACCGTACCATATGTTGGTTATTCAAGAATTGCAGCAAAATTTATATTATGAGCGAAGAAATTGGTCCTACCGATAAAGTACTGCGACCATGGCTGAACTCAGTACTATTTCGTCAACTGTTAATGTCCCGAGGCATAATTGGTAAGTCATTTCTTATTCCAGAGTGGCACTAGGATCTAAATCATCACTGAATATGTTAATTCGACGGCAAAGATGCTCTATTGGTGGATGTACCAACCATCCTCCTGGTAACTGTATATATCTCTAGCCATAACTGACGTATACATAGATTTTTCGGGAACTACTGTGGAATGGAATGGTCAGCGAACAGATTAATGCATCGGGACCCATGCCGTAATGGTGGCTTATCTTAGTCCCGCTATATAAACTGTTATTATCTCGAGCTCTGACGGATCTGTCTTTTTGGTCATTCAGGTATTGCTACAGAATAAAAGTCATCACTGTGCAGGTTAATCCAACGGCTACAGTGCCTTCCAGACGGACGTACTCGGTACCGTACTCTCAAATGAAGATATCTCTAACCATAACCGCACCATACATTGATAATTCCAGAACTGCTGTTATATATAAGTTATCAGTGAGCCTATTATTCCAACGGCTGAAGTACTATAATGATGGCTGTACTCAGTACCGCTTCGTCGGTTGTTAATATCTCGTGCTGTAACGGGTCTGTCGTTTCCCTTCCTAGAATTGCAATTGGACATATGTCATCAATTAACAACTCAATGCAACGTGTGGAGGGCACCGTTGGTTGATGCATCAACCACCGTATAGTGTATTTTAAATATCGCTAGAAGCAACTGATGTGTAAATTGTTTATTCTAGATCTGCTGTTGACTTTGAAACGTCAGCCAACAAAGTAACCCGTCGTCTATAGTACTGTGACGAAGAAAGTTGTTAGTGCAGTGTTGTCAGTTGTTAATGACTCGAACGATAACGGACGTGCCCTCGTCACTATAAAATTGCAGCAGAATCTAAATCATCATTGAATGTGTCAAACCAGAGGCTACAGTGCGCTCTAGATTGATGTACCATGATTAGTACTGCCATTTTTAAATGCCTGTAGCCTTAACCGCGTTATACAATGATTATTCTGGAATTGCTGTCGAATTTAAATAGTCAGTGAAGGAATTAGTCCAGCGCTTAAAGTACTGTGATAATGGCTTTGCTCAGTACCGTTTCGTCAATTGCTAATATCTCGAGCCATAATGAGTCTGTCCCTTGTCTGCCTAGAAAAGCAATAGGATATAAAACATTACATAGTATGTTAATCCAAAGACTAACATGCTCTGTTGGTGAATGTACCGACTACCGCAGACATCTCTAGAAGATAACTGACGTGTACGTTGGCTCCTCCTGAACTACCGTTGAACTTAAGTCATAACAGAAACGATCTATCCGCCGGCTACGGCGCAGTATTGGTGGATGCTACAAATATCGTGCTGGGAGTTGCAAAGGCCTTTATATGTAACTGTTGCATGCATTGATAATCCTTGACCGACCCTGGAGTATATATCGTCAGCGCACATAGTAATCCAAGGGCTACAGTACACTGTTGATGGCTGTACATAGAAGAAAGTGGTCAGTTGTTTATACATAGAGCTATGACGGATCCGCCTTCTCTGATTCTAGATTTGCAACGGAATACAAATTATCATTGACGACATCAATGAAAAGGCTTCTGCGCTCTGTTGATAGACGAACTGAGTACCGTACAGTCAATTTTAAACATCCCTAGGCATAACCGTGTTATACATTGATTACCCTATACTTCCGTTTGAACTTATAACCCCACTGAACAAATCAATACAACAGCTACTGTACCTCATCGTCTGATATTTCAACCACCGTACTGTGAATTGTAAACGTCAGCAGCCACAGCTGGTGTGTACATACATTGTACCAGAGATGCTGAGCATTTAAATCATCGGCGAACAGATTAATCAAACGGTTGCAGTGATGTGACGACGGCTGTACTCATCCTTCTCATGTCAATTGCTAATATCTAGAGATACAATGGATATGTCTTTTGTCATTCAACAATTGCTATATAACCTTTATCATCAATGTACTGGTTACACAAACTGTTACAGTGATCTGCTGATTGATGTACTAAGTACAGTGCTGTCAATTGTAAATATCTCCAGCCATAACCGCACTATACATTGATTACTCTAGAATTGCTGTTAAATATACGTAATCGGCGAACAAACTGGTCAACACATGACGAACCTGTAAATGGTACATGCATTGTCACTGTACTGTGGCCGTTGGATTAATTTGTTCACTGTTGACGTAAATTCAAGTGCAAGGATATAGTAAGCAATGTATAGTACGTTAATGGCTGGAGACATATACAATTCCCTGTTCGGCAGTTGGTACATCATTCAACAGGTGACTCTAGCCAGTGGACTAGCCTTTTCAATGGTGATTTGAATTCTATAGTCCTTTTTGAGCGACAAAAGGCATATCCTTTATTTCTCGATACATTAGCAATTGACATACAGCTTTGGGTACAGCAAACCTCGCAATACTGCAGAGGATGGAATAATCTGCACGCCGATAATTTACGTTCCACAGTACCTCTGGAATCGCAAAGTATACACAATTTATGGCCACGTATATTTAAAACGCACAGCACTATATTTGATGCGCCCTCCAATTAAGCACTGAACACTTTGGATTCATCTATTCAAGGATGATTAATATTCTATAGCAATTCTGGAATGAAATATGGAACACTCGTTTTCGCTCCAGACAACAGAAATTGACATTACATTTCTGCGTACACCCATCGTTACTTTAATGTAGCCCTTGGATTAATTTGGTCACTGATGACTTTATTTCCACAGTAGAGCTAGAATAATCAATGTATACGTCAGTTATGGCGCGGAATATTTAAAACACCCAGTACCGTAGTTGATGCATGCACCAAGAGAATGCTGCAGCTGTTGGATAAATTGGTTCACTGATGATGCATGTTTCAATGCATGTCTAGAATAATCAATGTACAGGACGGTAGTGGCTAGAGACATATTCAATTGACAGTACGGTTGTCACTACATTCATCAGCAAAGCACTCTAGCCGTTTGATTAAAATTATCAATGATGGCTTATGTTAGATAGCCACTCCAGAATGACAAAGGCCTTATCAGTTATAGCTATAGATACTTACAATTGACAGAACAGTTCTGAGTACCAGCACAGTGCTGTGGTCGTTGCAGTTAGCTGATCACTGACATTTAAAGTCCCTAGTAGTTCTAGAATAATCACTTTATAGTACGGCTATGTGCTAGAGATACCTACAATTCAGAGCACGGCACTTAGTACACCCATCAAGGAGGGTAGTGTGGCGGTTATGGTACCCAGTACAATGGTGACTTAGATTCTATAACCAGTAATTCAGTAATAAATTTATAGTACGATTATGGCTAACGATACTTACAATTCATAGCACGCTACCTAGTGCATTCACCAACAGAGCAGCGTACCCGTTGATAAAACTTGAACAATGATGATGCAGTTTCTATGGCATTCCTAGAATGACATGAAACGCATCTGTTACATCTCGAGACGTCAACAATTGACATAACGGCACTGACTATAGCAGTCACAACAGTACTGCAGCCGTCGGAATAATCTTCTCTCTGATGATATAAACATTCTGCAAGCCCAGAATGGCAAAGGACTAACCCAATATCGCTCGAGACATTAACAATCGACGAAGGGGTACTGAGTACAGCCATGATCACAGTACTTTAACTGTTGGAGTAATACGATCACTGATAGTTTAATCTTTATCAGCAATTCTAGTGCTATCAGTGTATGGTACGGTTAAGGTTAAAGATATTTACAATTGATGGTACGGCACTTAGTTCTTCCATCAAATGAGTACTGTAGCCATCGATAAAACTTGTACAATGATGATGCATATCCTGTGGCTTCCCTAGAATGACGAAAAGCGGACTGGTTACAAACCGAGGTGATAACAATTGACATAACGGCACTAAGTACAGAAGTCGTCGCAGTAATGCAGCCGTCTTAATAATCTGCTCCCTGATGAAATAAATTCTATTGCAAGTCGAGAATGGCTAAGTACTGACGCATTACCTCTCGAGAAATTAACGTTCGACGAAGGGTACTGAGTACACGTATGATCCTAGTACTTTAACCGTTGGAACAATTTTATCACTGATTATATGATTCTTGACAGCAACTCTAGAGTAATCATTGTATAGGACGGCTGTTGCTAAATATATTTACAATTGACAGTACGGCACTTACTACATAAATCAAGAGAACACTGTAGCCGTCGATAAAACTTCTACAATGATGATGTAGATCCTATGGCATCTCTAGGATGACAAGAAGCGTATCCGTTACAACTCGAGAAGTTAGCATTCGCCATAACGGCGCTGAGTACAGTAGTCACAACGCTACAGCAGCCGTTGGAATAATCTATTCTCTGATGATATAAATTCTATTGCAAACCCAGAATGGCAGAGGACTGGAGCATTATCGCTCGGGACATTAATAATTGGCGAAAGAGTACTGAGTACATCCATGGGCACAGTACTTTAACCGTTGGACTAATTTGATTACTTTTGATGCAAATTGCAAGGCAAGTCCAGTGAAATTTGTGCATAGTACGGTTATGGCTAGAGGTATTTATAGTTGTCAGTACGGCGCACGGAACATCCACCGAGAGGGAACATTGCTCGGAGGATTAATCTGTACAGGGATGTTTTAAGCTCTTTTGCAATCCTAGAATGGCAAAGTACTGAACATTTGTTGCTCGCGACATTGACAATTGACGAAACAGTAGTGTACAGACAGCATCGCGATACATTAGCCGTTGGACTAATTGCTTCACTGAGAGTTTGAATTTAACTGTAATTGGAGAATAACCTATGCATAGTAAGGTTATAGCTAAAGATATTTGCAATTGACAGTACGGTACCCAGAACATCTACCAATAGGTCACCGTAGCAGTTGCAGTTATCTGTTCATATATGATTTAGGCTATATTTCGATTCAAGAATGACAAAGGCTCGACCCACTATCGCTCCAGATGTTTACAAATGGCGAAACAATCCTGGGCACTGGCATCATCACAGTACCGTTGCCTTTCGAATAAATTGATCCATGGTGATGTGAATTCAAAAGCAAATTAATTGATATCAACGTATTGTACGGTTATGGCTGGAGATATTTACAATTCCCCCTACGGTAGTTGGTACATCCATCGACAGGGCACCGTAGCCTTTGGATTAACCAGTTCTATGATGATTTATATTCTATAGTCATTCTAGAATGACAGTGGACTGAACTGCTATAGCCCGAGATAGTAACATTTGGTATTACAGTACTGGGCTTAGCCGCCAACAGGGTGCAGCAGCTGGTTTAATCTAGACACTTATGTCTTTACTTCTGCAGCAGTTACAGAATAACCAATGTGTACATCAGTTATGGCAATAGCTACTTAAAATTCGTTGTACGGTCGTTAGTAAGGCCGCCAATATCACTGTAGCCGTTGGATTGATCTGTTCAGTGATGACTCAGATCCTGTTGCATTCCTACAATGACAAGGGACTGACACATTATCGCTCTAGGCATTAACAATCGATGAAGGAGTGCTGGGTAAAGGCATCTACACAGTACATTGGGTGTTGTATTAATCTATCGCTGGTGACGTATATTCCAAACCACGACTATAGTAACCAATGTGTAGTTCATTCATTAGTTGAGAAATGTAAAATTCCCAGTACTGCAGTTGGCACATCCATCAACAGGGCAATGTAGCCGTCGTATTAGCCAGGTCAGCATTGGTGTAGATTCCGTAGCAATTCTGGAATGACAAGAGAGGGGTCCGTTATAGCTCGGGATATTTGGAAGTGACATCTGGGTACTATGTGCAGCCATTAGCACAGCACTGCTTCCATTCTATTAATATGCTCACTGATGACATAGTGTCCACCCTAGTTCCAGAATAATCAATTTTATGTACTGTCATGGATAGAGATATTTGCAACTGAGAGTACAGTACATGTACTCAATAAACAGCCGTGGTATAATCCAGTTGTATGATAACTTATACTCTGTAGCAATTCTGGATTGACAAATGACAAGCCCTTTACAACTCGAGACTTTAACAATTGACATAACAGTACTGAGTACAGTTATTTTCACAGTAGTGCTGCTGTTGGACTCATTTGTTCGCAGATTGCTTACATTCCACTGTTGTTCTAGAATAATCAATGCATAGATCTCTCATGGCTACAGATATATTCATTTCCCTGAACGGCATTTGTTGCATTCACAATTAGAGCACTGTTGCCATTGGATTAATCTGTTCAGTGCTGGATTGTGTTCCAAGGAGAGTCGATGGTAGACAGTGTACAGTGCGGTTATGGCTAGAGATACATACAATTGTAATTAAGGTTCTTGGTACATCCATTAACATAGCACTATATTCGCTACATTTAAATATTAATTATGACATATATCCTATAGCAATTCTAGAGTGGCAAGGGACTGATCCATTACAGTTCGAGACATTAAAAATTGACGAAACGTTCCTGTTCACAGGCATCATGACAGTATATTTGCCGTCGTATTAATTTGTCCACCGGTGACGTAAATCCCAAATGACATACATTGCAATCATCGTATAGTACGTTTATGGCAGGAGACAGTTACAATTCCTGGCACGGTAGCTGCTACATCCAACGTCAGGTCTCTGTAGCTTTTCCATTAACCAGTTCAATGATGATTCAGATTCTATAGCCATTCTAGAATATCATATGGCGGAACCGTCAGAGCTCGAGATAGTAACAATTGACATGACAGTTCTGAAAGTGGGCACCACCACATTGATGCAGCCGTAGGATTAATCTGTTCATTGGTTATTTAATTTTCACAATAGATCCAGTGTTATCAATCGATACAGCACTTACGGCGGGAGTTATTAACAATGCGCAGTACTGACGTTGGTACAGCCACCAATATATCACTGCAAGCGTTGGATGGATATATCCAATGATGACCTGTATTGTATTGCAATTCTAGAATGACAGAAGACTGATCGGCCATAACTCGAGAAATTTACAACTCACAACTCGGTACCATGTACAGCCATCGTCAATGCACTGTAGCCGTTTTATTAATTTGTCCACTGACGAAGTAAATTCCACGACAAGTCTAGAGTAATCAATGTATAGAACGGTTATGGATACTGACAGTACGGTTCTTTGTACATCCATCAACAGAGCACTGTACCAGTTGGATTGACCTGCTCAATATGATCTAGATTATATTGTAATTCTGGGATGACAAAGGATTGACCCGTTAGCAGTCGAGGCAATTGCAATTGGCGAAACAGACATGAGCATACACATCATCGCATTACTGTTGCCGTTCGACTAATTTGATCCCTGGTGGTGTAAATTCCAAAGCAAACCCATTGTTATCAAAGCACCGTACGGTCGCGGCTAGCGATATTAACAATTCCCGGTACAGTGGACGGGACATTCACCATTAGATGACTGTAGACAAGGAATAATATATTCAGTGATGACTAATATCCTCTTGCTCTTCTTGAAATGACGAAGGACTGACCCATTATCGCTCGAGATATTAATAATTGTCGAAACATTACTGAGAAAAGCCATCATCACAATACATAGGACGTTGTACCAATTAGTTTACTGAAAATATAAATTTAACGCCAATTCTGGAATGATCAATGTACAGTGCTGTTACGGATAGAGATATTTGTAGTTGCCAGTACTGCGCACAGAACATCCACCAAGAGAGCACGGCAGCCGGTGTATTAATCTTTTCATTGATGACTCATGTCCTTTTGCAATTCTAGAATTGCCAAGTACTGACAATTTGTCCCTCCCGATATAAATAATTTTCGAAAGAGCACTGAGTACAGCCGCCGACAGAGTACCTTAGATGTTGAACTAATTTTTCATTGACAATTTAGGTTTAACAGCAATACTAGTGTAATCAATTTATAGTACGGTTATGGCTAACGATATTTACAATTGATAGCACGGTACTTAGTGCATTCGTCAACAGAACACTGCAGCTATGGATAAAGCTAGTACAATGGTAATGTAGATTCAATGGCACCTGTAGAATGACAAGAAAGGCATCCGTTGCAGCTCGAGAAGTTAACAATTGGCATAAAGGCACTGAGTACGGCAGTCGTCACAGTACTGCATCCGTTGGAATAATTTGTTCTCTGATTATATGAAGATTATTGCAAATCCGCATATGCAAGGGATTGACCCATTATCACTCGGGATATTTGCAATTAACGAAAGAGTACTGAGAACAGCCATGGTCACAGTACCTTAACCGTAAGACTAATTTGTTTACAAATGACGTAGACTACAAGACAAGTCTAGAGTAATATGTGTATAGTATGGTTATGGCTAAAGGTGTTTGTGGATATCAGAATGGCGCACTGTGCATACACCAAGGGAGCACAGTAATAGGTGGATCAATATGTTCAGGGATGATTTAAGTTCTTTTGCAACAATAGAATGTCAAAATACTGACCACATGTCCCTCGCGATATTAACGACTGACGAAACAGTACTGTGTACAGCCGTCAACACAGCACCTTAGCCGTAGCAATAATTTCTCACTGATAATTTAACTTCAACTGCAATTCCAGAGTAATCAATTTATAGTACGGTAATGGCTGCAGATATTTACAAATGACAGGAATGTGCTCAGCACATCCATGAACGGAGCACTGCAGCCATTGAATTAAACTATTCGTTGATGATGTCCTATTTTATAGGAACTCTATAACGACAAACGCCTGGCCTATTATTGCTCCAGAAATTAGCAATTTACGAAACAGGGCTAAGAACAACCATCATCACAATACTTCAACCGTTGGAATTATTAGTTCACTGATAACTCGTATTGAACTGTAATTCAAGAATAATCATTGAAAGAGACGGTTACGGCTAAAGGAATTTACAATTCCCAGTTCGGTAGTAAGTGCGTCCACTAATAGAGCACTGTAGCAGTTGGAATAATCTGATCCGTGACGATTCAAACGTGCAAGTATTTCTAAAATAATGAATGTATACATCAGACATAGATAGAGACATTTAAATCTACCGGTACGATATTTGGTACAATCACCAATAGGGCACAGTAGCCGTTGGATTATGCTGTTCAGTGATGACATAAGTTCTATTGCAACTGCAGACTGAAGAGGTACTGATCCATTATCGCTCGAGGCTTTAGCAAATGAAGAAACAGTGCGGTGTACAGTCAGCGTAACAATTCATTAACCGTTGGACTAATTCTTTCACTCATAATATGAATACAGCATTAATTCAAGCATAATCAATGTATAGTACGGTTATGACAAAGGAAGTTCATAATTGCAAGCACAGTTGTTAGTACGCCCATCAACAGAGCATTGTAACCGTTGGATTGATACGCTTAGTGATGATTTAGGTTCCCTTGCAGTTCTAGAATGGCAAAGGACTAACACATTATATCTAGAGAGAATAAAATTGGTGAAACAGCAATAAGTGCAGTCACCATCCCAATACCTTAGCTGCTGGACTACATTGTCCACTGATTATTTATATTTAACACCAGCACTATAGTAAGCAATGTATAAAACTGTTATGGTAGGAGATATTTGCAACCGACGTTACGGTTCTCGGTGCATCCGCCATTTGAGCACTGTACCCATTGGCATACTCTGTTCAGTGATAATTAATGCTCTATTGCAGATCAAGAGTGACGAAAGGTTGACACATAACCCCTCGATATATTAGAAATTGACGAAGCAGTACTAAGTGCAGCCATCACCACAAAACCTTAGCCGATGCAATAATTAGTTCACTGATAATTTGAATTCAACTGTAATTCGAGAATAACCAATGTATGGTACGGTTATGGCTAAAGATATTTGCAATTGACAGTACGGTTCTCAGAACTTCCATAAATAGATCAGTGTAGCCGCTGGAGTGATCTGTTCAATGATGACCTATATTCTATATAAACTCTAGAATGACAAAAGCTGAACCATTTACGCTCGAGATATTAACAACTAACAACACAGAGCTACATACAGCCGTCACCACAGTACTACAGCCGATGGTTTAATTTGTTCACTGAAGGATTAAATTCCATAGTAGTTCAAACATAATCAATGTATACATATGTTATGGCCAAGGACATTTACAATTCCTGGTACGATAGTTTCTGGATCCACCAATAGAACACTGCAGCATTTGGATTAATCTGATCACAGATAATCTAGAAACTATAGCAATTATAATATGACGAAGGGCAGGTCCACTTTCCCTCGAGACGCTAGCAATTGACGAAACTGTTCTCAGCACAGCGATGATCACAGCACTTCATCCTTCGGACTAATATATCCATTCATAATTTAAATATATGTGCAACCCAAGAGAAATCAATTCGTGGTACGGTTATGGCTAGTGATATTTACAAACGATACTACGGTACTTAGTACATACATCAACAGCGCACTTCTGCCGTAGAATTTACCAGTTCAAGGATGGCATGGACCGTATAGTAACTCTAGAATGACAAAAGACAAATCCGTTGTTGCTCGTTTCATGCAAAAGTCACGAAACAGTACTGAATGCAGCCATCATCAGAGTATTTAAGCCGATGGACTAATCGCTTCACTGATAAATTAATACAAGCACCAATTATAGGATAACACATGCTTCGTACGGTCATGGCTTGAGCTATTTAGAACTGAGAGCGCGGTACTTGGTGCAGCAATCAACGGTGCCCTCTAACCGTTGGATTAATATGTTTACAGAAGATGTAAATTAAAAAGCAAGTCGTAGAATATCCAATGCATAGTACGTTTATTGCTAGAGAAATTTGCAATTCCCCGCACCATAGATTGTACGTCCACCAATAAAGCGATGTATCCGTTGGATTAATCTGTTCAGTGATGATGTAAATTCTGCTTCAATTCTAGAGTGACAAAGGACTGCACCCGCTGTCGCTCGACACATTAAAAATTGACTAAACAATACTGAGCACGGCCATCGTCACACTACTTTAACTGTTGGAATAAGCTCTTCATTGATAACTTAATATAAACAGCAATCCTCGAATAATCAATGTAAGGTGCCGATATGGCTTGAGATATTTACAGTTGATAGTACGGTACTTTGTACATCCATCAAGGGCGCCCCATAGCCGCTGAGTCAACAGGATCAATGACGATGTAGATTATATAGCAACTCTAGAATGACAAAAGATAGAAACGTTATAGCTCGAGGTATTAACAGTTAATATAGCAGCACTGTGTACAGCCATCATAACACTATTGCAGATGCTGGCTCAATTTATTCAGCGAAGACCTAAGTACCACGATCGTTCTAGGATAGTGAATATTTACATCAGTTGTGGCTAGATGTATTAACAATTCAGGGTACTGCAGTTTTTACATTCACTAATAGAGAACGGTCGCCATTGGATTAGTGCGTTCGGTGATAATTTGAATCCTATAGCAATTCTTAAATGACAAAGGACAGACGCATCATCTATCGAAATATCAGCTATCGACGAAACAGTACTGATAAGTGCCATTATCACAGTGCTTTATTCGTTGGATTAATTTGTCCACTGATAATTTAATTTTAACAGTAATTCTAGAACAATCAATGTGTAGTACGGTCGTGAATAGAGACATTTACAATTGAGAGCGCGGTACTTAGTATAGTTAATATCTAGAGCTGTAAGGGACGTGTCGTTTGCCCATTTAGAGTTTCTATAGAATCTACACCACTATTGAACAGCTTCATTCAACGGCTACAGGGCTCTGATGATGGATGTACTAAGCACCGTCCTGTTAATTGTAAATTTCTGTAAGCACAACCGTATTATAAAATAATTATTCTAGAATTGCAGTTAAAATTAAATTACCAGTGAACAAATTAGCCCAAAGGCTAAATTACTGATACGATGGCTATGCTCAGAGCTGTTTCGTCAACTGGTAGTTATTTGAGCGGTAGTGGGCCATCCATTTTTCGTTCTAGAATTGCATCATAATTTAGGTCATCGCAGAACAGCCTAATCCAACGTCTGTAATGCTCCATTTGTGGATGCACCAACTACTCTGCAGGTAATAGTAAATACCTCAAGCCATATCTGATGTATACATTGGTTGTTGTAGAAATCATGTGGAACCTAAGTCATCGCTGAACATATTAATCTAGAAGCTGCCGTACTGTGATGATGTCTGTACTCAGTTCTGTTATGTAAATTGTTAATACCTCGAGCTATAACGGATATGTTCCTTGTCATTCTAGAATTGCAATAGCACCTGAAACACTATTGAATAGGTTAATTCAACGACTCGAGTGCCCTCTTGGGTGATATACTAAGTACCGTAATGTCAATTTTAACTATGTCTAGCCATAAAAGTACTATATATTGATTATTCTATTATTGCCTTTAAATTTACGTTGTAAGTGTACAAATATGTTCAACATCAAGCGCACTGTGATGATGGCTGTACTCAGCACAGCTTGGTTAATTGCTTGTGTCCCGTGCAATAACGGGTCTGTCTTCCGTAATTCTGGAATTGCTATCGAACATACATCATCAATAGGCAGGTTAATTCAACGGCTACAGAGCTCCGTTGATGGATGTATTATGCACCGTACTGTCAATTGTAAATATCGGTAGCCATAATGCAACAATACTCAGATAATTCAAGAGCTGCCCTTGAGTAAGTGTCATATATGGGCAAGTTGGAATAACGTCTAAAGCACTGTAATGATGGCTGTACTCTGTACTCCTTCGCCAATTGTTAATGTCTCGAAAGATAATGGGTCAGTTCTTTTTCTTTCTAGCACAGGAATATAATTTAAATCACCATTTAACAGATTAATCCATCTGCTACAGCCATATATTGGACGATGTACCAATTACCGTACCGGCAATTCTAAATGCCACTAGCCGTAACTGATTTATACGTGGAATATTTTAGAGCTACGGTAGAATTTAAATCATAACTGAACAGATTAATCCAATACCTGCAGTGCTTTATTGGTGGTTGATGGCTGTTCCCAGTACAGTTTCATCAATTGCTAATATCTCGAGCGAATCTCGGAAAGTCCTCCGTCAATCTAGAAATACAATAGGATATATATCATCGCTGAACAGACTAATTGAATAGCTACTGAGCTCTATACGTTAATATACCAACTGCGGCACTGAGAATTGTTAATATCTCTAGCCATAAGTGATGTGTATATTGATTCTTCTAGATCTCCCGCGGAATTTAAATCATTACTGAACATATTATTCCGATGGATGCAATGCTCTGTTGGTGGATGTACCATACATCGTTCTGGGAATTTTAAATATCTCTAGCATTAACTGATGTATACACCGATTATCCTTGAACAACCGCGGAATATAAATCATTAGTGAACAGAAGAGTACAGTGGCTGCAGTACTGTGATGTTGGCTGTTCTCAGAACTGGTATGAAAACTGTTAATATCTCAAGCTATTTGTATCAGCATTTCCTCCTTCTATAAATGCTATAAAATCTAAATCATCATTGAACATGTCATTCCAATGGCTACAGCGCAATATTGGTGTACGCACCAGCTACCGCACTGGGAAGTGTAAATGTCTCTAGCCATAACTGGGGCATGCATTGATTAGTCCAGATCTTTTGTGAAATTTAAATCATCAGTGGACAAATTAATCCAACAGCTGCAGTACTGTGATGACGGCTATACTTAGTACTCTGTTATCAGTTGTTAGTATCACGAGCCGTAGCGGACATATCGTTTGCCTTTCTAGAATTGCTATGGTATGTAGATCAACGTGTAGCAGCTTCATGTTACGGGTATTGTGTTCCGTCGATGGATGTACCGAGTACCGTACTGACAATTTTAAACATCTCCAGAAATAACGCTACCATTCTATGATTATTATTGAATAGCTGTTAAACTTAAATTATCTGTGAGCAAATTATTCCAACGGCTAAAGTACTATGATGCTTGCTGTACTCAGTACTGTTTCCTTAATTATTAATGACACGAGAGATGTCGACTCTGTCTTTTTTCAATCTAGAACTGCAATAGATCCCAAATCATCACTAAACAGGTTGATCCATCGGCTGAAGTGCACAGTCGATGGATATAATGTGTACCGTACAGACATTTGTAAATATCTCTATTCATAACCGAACTATGTATTGCTTACTTCAGTACTGCTGCTGAACATAGGTTATCATTGGGGAAACTAGTCCAACGCCTTTAGTACTCTTATGATGGCTCTACCCAGTAATGTTTCGCCATTTGTTAACTTCTCGAGCTGTAACGGAGCCGTATTATATCATTCC
This sequence comes from Eufriesea mexicana, assembly GCF_001483705.2. Lineage (NCBI taxonomy): Eukaryota > Metazoa > Arthropoda > Insecta > Hymenoptera > Apidae > Eufriesea > Eufriesea mexicana. The sequence goes on along the minus strand of NW_016914155.1, from coordinate 241 downwards.
AGGATTACTATAGGATCTAAGTCATCATTGAACTGATCAATCCATATGCTACAGTGCTTTGTTGGTGTACGTATTGAGAGCCGTGATGTCAATTGCAGGTGTCTCTAGCCATAACGGTACTAAACTTTGAGCACACTAGAAATGATTTGGAACGCTGATCACCCCTGAACTGATTAATCGACGGCTACTATGGTCTAGTGGTGAGCGTGCCAGCTACCGTGCTGGGAATTGTAAATATCTC
>NW_016914154.1:288-642 GCF_001483705.2 Eufriesea mexicana | reverse complement strand
TTCCAGCCAGATTCTATAGCATTGCGACGGCTACAGCGAGTGAATTGAATCCTTCCTCCTTATTAATGAAAGAAAGCTACCTCACCACAATATTAGTCGGAAATGTCAATAAAATATAATTTTCCAGCTGGATGCTATAGCAATGAATGGCTATAGCACGCCAGTAGATTCTACCCTCCTTATTTCTGCAAGCAAGCTAATTCGCCACAATATTAGTCCAAAATGTCAATAAAATTGAATTATCTTGCCAGAGTCCATTTCATTGCAAAGGCTATAGCACGCCAATAGTATCTTTCCTCCTTTTTTATGCAAGAAAGATAGCTCACCACGATATTAGTCGAAAATGTAGACAAA
>NW_016914154.1:0-240 GCF_001483705.2 Eufriesea mexicana | reverse complement strand
CTATAGCACGCCAATTGAATCCTTCCTCCTTATTTATGAATGAAAAATAGCTCACCATGATATTAGTCGAAAATGTCAATAAATTTGTATTTTCCAACCACATTCAGTATCACTGCAATAGATACAGCACGCCAATAGAATTATTCCTCCTTATTTATGAAAGAAAAACAGCTCAATATGATATTAGTCGAAAATGACAATAAATTTGTATTTTCCAACCACATTCAGTATCACTGCAAT
>NW_016914153.1:4585-7787 GCF_001483705.2 Eufriesea mexicana | reverse complement strand
ATAGCCGAACCTAACCTAACCAATAGTAACCTAGCTTGGCCGAACCTGCGTGCGACCACAATTGCTGGCCACTCTAGATTCGAGCTGAGAATAGTAGAGCAACGTAAAGCACAGAAAACGACAGAATTGCAGTGTTCAGCACAAAAGACAAGCCATCCCCTCCTATCACAACCAAACGTAGCATAACCAAATGTAACATGACCCGATATAACGTGCCCAGACCGCCGGTGCTGGCTTCCACAGAGCCAAGCACAATATCCAAGGGAAAAGCAGAGCACAGAAATACGATGCATTGCAGTTTAAAGCTGTCAAGGGTATCATGGCACAAACTGCCATAACCTGACCTAACCGAACGCAGTCTAACGCAACGAAATGTGCCGCGACCAGAGTTGCTAGCGTCCCCAGAGCCGACCAGAATATGGTAGAGAACAGTATAGTGCAGATATCCACCGAACAGGAGTGTACAGCACAAAAGACGGAGATATCCAAACCAAACCTGTCCAAACCTAACCTAATCCAACGGAATGTAACTCAACCTAACGTAACGCGACCAATATTGCTGGCCTCCCCAGAGACAAGCAGAACATATTAGAGGAGAGTAGATCGTAGAAGTCCATATAATGGCAGCATACAGCCAAAGGTCAAAGCTATCCAATGCTAACCCAAACCAACGTGTCCTACTGATACGTAACCTAACTAAACCTAACGTGCCGCGACCACAATTTCTGCCCTCCGCGGAGCCGAGCAGAGGATATTAGAGCACAGCAGACCTACAAGATTCACCGTATAGCTGCGTTTAGCACAGAAGTCAACGCTACCATATCCAGCTAAGCCAACCGTAACATGGACCGACGAAAGGTTACAGAACCTATCGTGCAGAGAACATTACTGCTGGCCTCCCCACTGCCAAGCAGAGTATTCAAGAGCTCAGTAGAGCGTAGAGATTCACCGTATTGCAGCGTGTATCTCAATAATCAATACTATCCAAGCCTAACCTGACCCAACATGACTTAACCAAACGTAATATAGCTCTACCTAACGCGCCGATACCACGGTTGCTGGCATCCCCAGAGCCATGCAGAACATATTAGGGAAGATTAGACAACACAAATCAATTGAATCGCATTCCATAGCAGAAAAGTCAAAGCTCTCAAAGCCCAACCCGAACCATCATAACCTAACCGAACGAAACCCAACACAGCCCAGCGTGCTACGGCCACAATTTCTGGCCTTCCCAGAGCGAAGCAGTGCATATTAGACGACGGTAGATGAAAGGAACCATCCGAATATCAAGTCATAGAACAAGAGTCAAAGGTATCCCTTCCTAAACAAGCCAAACGTAACCTAACCAAACGTTACCTAGCTTAACCCAACACGCCGAGACCACTATTGCTGGCCTCCGCAGAGCCAAACAGAATATTCAAGAGCATAATAGAGCACAGAAGTGCTCCGCATTGCAGTGTATAGCACAAAAGTCAACGATACCCTAGCCTAACCTAACGAATCTTAACATAACGGAACGTTACGGAACTCATGCTAACATGCCGCTACCACTATTTCTGGCCTCCCGACAGTGGAGCAGTGTGCACTGGCGCAATGTGGAGTGCTGAACCAGACAGAAAAGCAGTGCATGGCGCAAAAGTCAATACTATCCTCCCTTAACCTGAGCAAACGTGACCTAACTCAACCTATCATGCCGAGACCGCTATTGCTGACATCCACAGAGCCAAGAAGTATATGCTCGAGCACAGAGGAGCGCGAAAGTCCACCACAATGCAGTGTGTAGCACAAAAGTCGCAGCTGTCCAAAACTAACCTGGCCTAACCAAACAGAGCCGAACGTAATCTAACTCCACCTAACTCGCCGCTACCACTATTGCTCGCCTGCACAGAGCCAAGCTGAACATATTGGGAGTGAGTAGATCGCAAAAATCCATAGAATCGCCGTGTACAGCGCAAATGTCGAAGCAATCATAACCTAACCATACCAGACGTAACACAGCCGAACGCAAGATAACACAGCCTAACGTGACGAGAACATTACTGCTGGCCTCCCCAGGGGCAAGCAGAATATTCAAGAGCACAGCACTGCGCTGAATGTCACCGCATTGCAGCGTATAGCTTAAGAGTCAAAGTCATCCTAACCTATCCAAGCCATTCATAACATAGCCAAGCCCAAACGATATCGAACTAACGTGCCGCGACCACTATTCCTGGCGTTCCCAGAGCCAAGCAGAATACACTGTAGCAATGCAGAGCGCAGAAATCGGCCAAATAGCAGTGTATAGGGCAATAGGCAAAGCTACTCTAACCAAACCAATCCCAACCTTACCTAACCAAGTATAACGAAACACAAAGAAATATACCGCGAACACCATTACTGGCCTCCGAAGAGCCTAGCGGAAGATATTAGACGAGAGCGGAGCGCACAAGTCCATAGATTAGCAGCGTACACCGGAAAAGTCAAACTAACCCACACGCTCCCAAACTAACCAAACATAGACGAACGTAACCTGTCTCGACCTAACGTGCCGAGATCACTGCTGCTGGATTGTCCAGAAAGCAGCGGTGATCGCTACAGCAAAGTAGAGCGTAGAAACTGACCGAACACCAGCTCACAGCACAAAAGCAAATGCTATCCTTAGCAAACTTATCCCAACCTTACGTAACCAAACGCAACATAACACAACCTTACGGACCACGACCACTATTCATGGTCTCCGCAAAGCCAAGCAGAGCAACCTAGAGGAGAGCAGTATACAGGAATGTATACAATAGCATTTTACAGCAAACATGTCAAGGGTATCCTAACCTAACTCAAACTAACCTAACCTAACCAAAGGCAACATGACTCATGCCAACGTGCCGTGGCCACTGTTGCTGTCCTCCAGAGAGCCAAGTAGAACACACTAGAGCAATGTAGAGAGTAGGAATAGAACGAATAGCGGTGTACTGCACAGAAGCTAGAGCTATTCAAGCAATACGTATCCTAACATAAACTAACCGAACGTAACGTAACTCAACCTAACGTGCCGCGGCCACTATTTCTGGCCTCCCCGGAGACAAGCCGAACACATTAGGGAAGAGTATAGCGCAGAAATGCTTAGAATAGTAGTGTATAGCAGAAAAGGCAAAGCTATACTCATCAAAGCCAAACTAACCTGACCTATCCGATCGTAACGTAACTCAAGAAAGCGGGCCAC
>NW_016914153.1:0-2127 GCF_001483705.2 Eufriesea mexicana | reverse complement strand
TAGAGCGCAGATGTTCATAGATTAGAAGTGTATAGCAGAAATGTCAAGGCTATCATGATATAACCCAAACTAACCTTACCTATACGAACGTAACATAACTGAACGCACCGTGCCGCGAACACTATTGCTGGCATCCACAGAGACACGCAGAGCATGTTAGATGAGAGTATAGCACTGAAATCCATTGGTTAGCAGTGTATAGTTGAAAAGTCGAAGCTACCCTAACATAACCCCAACCATCCGAAACGCACCAAACGTAATATAGCTCAAGCTAACGCGGCGAGACCAATCTTTCTAGCCTCCCGAGAGCCAAGCAGAATATACCAGAGCAATGTAGAACGCAGAATTCTACAGAACAGCAGTGTATAGCTCTGAAGCCAATGCTGTCCTAATAAACCCATCTCAACTAAACCTAACCCAACGAAATCTACCGAAACCTAACCTGACGGGACCGCTATTACTGGGCTCCCCGTGCCAAGCAGAACATATTAGAGAAGAGCATAGCGCAGAGATACATAGCATAGCGGTGTACAGTAGAAAAGACATAGCTACCCAAGCCTAAGCCAAGCAAATTTAACCTACCTTTCGTAACATAACTCAGCATAGCTTGCCGCAGCCACACTCGCTGGCGCCCACAGAGACACGGTGAATACGATGCAGAAGAGTAGAGCGCAGAAATCCATAGAATAGAAGTGTACAGCAAAAGCGTCAAACGTATCCTAACCAAACCTAACCCAACTTATGCCGAGCAGGCATAACCTGACTCAACATACAGCGCCGCGCCCACTGTTTGTGGCATCTACGGAGCCGAGCAGAACATATTAGAGGAGAGTAGAGCTCAAAAATGAACAGATCAGTCGTGTAGCAGACAAGTCAAATCTATCTTAACCAGGCCCAAACTAACCTATCCTGACCAAACGTCACACACCTCAGCCTAGCGTCCCGAGGCCACTGCTGCTGGCTAGTCCACAGTCAAGCAATATATGCTAGAGCAATGCAGAGCGCAGATATAGGCCGAATAGCTATCCTTGCAAAACCTATCCTAACACAACCTAACCGAACGTAACATAACTCAAAAGAACGCGCCGCGACCACTATTGCTGGCGTCTCCAGTGACATGCAGAACATATCAGAGGGCGGTAGATCGCAGAAGTCCTTATATAAGCGGTGCAGGGTATAAAAGTCGGAGAAATCTTTACCGAACCCAAACTAACCTGACATAAACGTATATAACATAACTTAACCTTACGTAGCGAGACAGCTGTTGCTGGCCTCCGCAGAGCCAAGCAGGATGTACTAGAGCAATATAGATAGCAGAAATCGGCCGTGCACGAAAGCCGAAGCCATTCGTACCAAAGCTCTCCTAACCTAACCTAACAGAAAGTAACATAGCTCCACATAACGTGCCGCGACCTCTATTGCTGGCGTCCACAGAGACATGTAGAATGCGAAAGAGCAAAGTAGAAAGCAGGAATCCGCATGTTAGCAATGTGTACAACAATGGACACTGCAGTCCTAAACTAACCCAGCCCGACTTAGACTAGCCCAACTTAATTTGGCTCAACTTAACGGCACGCGACCAATGTTGCTGGCCTTCGCAGAGAAAAGCCGGACATGTTAGATGAGGGCAGAGCTCAGAGATGCTTTACACCGCTACTCGGTGGATTTATGCGCTCTATATTGCTCTAGTATTTTCTGCCTGCCTGGGGCTGCAAGCAATAGTATTCTTGGCACGTCATGTTAACTTGGCTACGTTCGGTTGGAATAGGTTAGGACCAGTTATGTCTGTATATCTTTGACTTTTGTGCTATACAGTGCAAGGCGTTGGATTACTCTGCTCTACTGTGCACTAGTATAATCTGCTTTGCTCTGGGGAGGCAACAAGGAGAGGGCTCGGCACGTTGGGCTTAGCTATGTTAGGCTTGGTTGGGTTACGCTAGTCTGGGTTAGCTTAAGATAGCATCGACTTTTACCCATACATTGCCTTCTTATGGAATTCTGCGCTCCATTCGCCTCTAATATGTTGAGCTTGCCGACGTGGAAGCTAGCAGTAGTGGTCTCGAATCGTTAGGCTAAGTTATGTTACGTTTGGTTAGGTTACGTTTGTTAGGGTTAGGTATGGATGCT
>NW_016914152.1:0-288 GCF_001483705.2 Eufriesea mexicana | reverse complement strand
GGACCGCAGCGACACCTGTTTCAGGTGTGGCGCGGCGGGCCACCGTGCCGGTGGGTGTAGTGCTCCTGCACCCATGTGCCCGGTTTGCGCCGGGCTTGGCCCCCCACCAACCACCGGCTGGGCAGCAAGGCGTGCTGCCCGCCAAAGGCGAATTTACCAACCACCGGCTGGGCAGCAAGGCGTGCTGCCCGCCAAAGGCGAACTGCGCGGCTCGCCAGGTGCCTGCAGGCGCCGAGGCGGACACGGCGCCTGCAAGTGCCAATTCGAAAGCTGCTTCCGCGAATTCCG
>NW_016914151.1:0-1360 GCF_001483705.2 Eufriesea mexicana | reverse complement strand
CATACATCTTTAACTACATCCATATATAAATTCATACACACATCCATACATACATCCATCCGTACATCCATACATACATTCATCCGTACATCCATACATTCGTACATCCATACGTCTACACATCCATACATCCATTCATGCATACATCCATACATTCTTGCATCCATCCATACATCTATACATTCATCCATACAAGCATCCGCACATACATCCATTCTTCGGTCCATTCACCCATCCATTCGTCCACCCACACATCCATACATCCATGCCTCCGTACATCCATATATTCCTACATCCATACATTCATGCATCCATACATCCGTCCATCCGCACATACATCCATCCGTAAGTCCACCCTTCGATACATTCATCCATCCATACATCCACCCATCCATACGTCCATCGATCCATACATCTATCCATCCATACATCCATCCAAAAATCCACCCATCCATCCACACATACATACATCCATATACTCGAATATCCATAAATTCGTACATCCATACGTTCATTCATCCCGACACTCATATATCCATACATGCATACATCCATACTTAAATACATGCATACATGCATACATCCATACATCCATTCTTCCGTACGTCCATTCATCCGTACATCCGTTCATCCATATCTCAACACATCCATACATCCATCCATCCATACGGCCATCAATCTATACATTCATCCATCCATACATACATACATCCACACAGCCATACATCCATAAGTCCTTCCATTCGTACGTCTATCATTCGATATATTCATCCATCCATACACCCATACATGCAGACAGCCATACATCCATCCATACTTACATCCATCCATCCATACATTCATACAACCATACATACATCCACTCATACATCCATCCATCCATACATCCAGACATATATAGATCAATACATCCATACATCCGTACATCCATACATCCGTCCATCCGCACATCCATCCATCCGTAAGTCCACCCTTCGATACATTCATCCATCCACACATCATCCCATCCATACGTCCACCGAACCATACATCACACCATCCATACATCCATCCACCAAACCATCCATCCAACCTTACATCCATACATACATCAACAAATTCATCCATCCACACCTCCATCCATCCATACATCCATCAATCCATACATCCATACATATATACATCCATCCATTCATACATCCATACACCCATCCCTACATACATCCATACCTAAATCCATCCATACATTCATTCTTCCGTACATCCGACCATCCATACCTCAATCCATACATACGTACATTCATCCATTCGTCCGTCAATGCATACATCCATCCATCCATTCTCCCATCCTTCCATACATCCATCCATCCATACAACCACC
>NW_016914150.1:0-458 GCF_001483705.2 Eufriesea mexicana | reverse complement strand
GGTTTAGATTAGGCCAGGTTAGGTTACGTTTTCCTTGTTTCTATGATTTGCTCTGAAATGCCATGGATTTCTGTGATCTACTGTGTTGTAGTATATTCTGCTTGGCTCTGGCGAGGTCAGAACTGCTGGTGTAGGGTGGCCAGGTGGAGTTTGGTTACGTTTGGTTATGTTACGTTCGGTTGGGTTAGAAGAGGATGCTTTTGACATTTTTGCTGTAATCAGTTATTCGGCGGATTCCTGCACTCTACAGTGCTCCAATGTGTTCAGCTTGACTACGCGTGCGCCAGCAATAGTGATATAGGCACGATACGCTGGGTTAGGCTACGTTTTGTTAAGTTAGGTTAGGACATGTTTGGTCAGTGTATCTTTGGCCTCCGTGCTGGACACTTCGTTAAGGTGGGTTTCCACTTTCGACATTGCTCTACTATGCTCTGCTCGAATCGCTCGGTGCCAGCAAT
>NW_016914149.1:3119-3335 GCF_001483705.2 Eufriesea mexicana | reverse complement strand
GGATGGATGTGTGGATGTATTTACGGATATATCTATGGATGTATGTATGGACGAGTGTGTGGGAGTATGCATGGATTCATGGATGTAAATATGTTTCGATGTATGGATGTATGGATGTATGGATGTATGGATGTATGGGAGAATGGATGTACGAATTTCTGGATGTACGGGTGTATGGATGTATGTATTGACGTATTTATGTATGTATGTATGGAT
>NW_016914149.1:701-3001 GCF_001483705.2 Eufriesea mexicana | reverse complement strand
TATATGTATGGATGTATGGATGGCTGGATGTATGAGTGGATGGATGTATGGATGGATGGATGTATGGATGTATGTATGGATGTATGTGTGGATGTATGTATGGTTGTATGGATGAATGGATGTATGGACTTATGGATGTGTGAATGTATTAATGTATGGATGGATGCTGATGTATGGATCGATCGATTTTTGGATGGGTACTTGTATGGATGGATGGATGTATGGTTCGATGGATGTATGGATGGGTGGATGAATGGATGGATGGATGTATGTATCGATGGATGTATGTATCGATGGATGTATGGATGGGTGTTTGTATGGCAGGATGGATGTATGGAAGGCTGGTTGTATGGATGGATGAATGTATGGACGGATGCATGGATGGATGTGTTGTGGTATGGATGAACATATGTAGGGATGAATGTATGTACGCAGGAATGGATGTATGGATGTATTGAGGTGTGGATTTATGTATGGATGGATGTATGAATGTATGAATGGATGGATGTATATATGTATGGATGTATGGATTGATGGATGCATGGATGATGGAGGTGCGGATTGATGGACTTTTGCATGTATGGATGCATGAATGTATGGATGTATGAATGGATGGATGTGTGGATGGATGGGTCTATGGTTGAATGGATTTATGGATGGGTGGATGAATGGAATTATGGATGGGTGGATCGACGGATGTATGTACGGATGTGTGTATAGATGTATGTATGGATGTATGGATTTATGGATGTATGGATGTATGGATGTATGTATGTGTGAATGCACGAATGAGTGGATGGACGAATGTATGGATGCAAGGATCTCTATATGTAGGGATGTATGGATGGCTGGATGTATGAATGGATGGATGTGTGGATGGATGGATGGATGTATGCGTGTATGGATGCATGTATGGATGTATGTATGGTTGTATGGATGTATGGATGGATGGATTTATGGATGTGTGGATGTATCAATGTATGGAGGGATGGATGTATCGATGGATAGATGTATGGATCGATGGATGTATGGATGGGTGCTAGTATGGATGAATGGATGTATGGTACGATGGATGTATGGATGGGTGGATGTATGGATGGATGGATGTATTAATGTATGGACGTTTGTATGTATGGATGTACGAATGTATGGCCGTATTTGCGTTATGGATGTACGGATGTATGTATGCATGGATGTATGGATGTAAGAATATATGGATGTATGCTGGCACGGATGTATGGATGTGTGGGTGGACGAATGGTTGGGTGAATGGACGGAAGAATGGATGTATGTATGGATGCTTGAATGGATGAATGTATGGATGTATGCATGGATGTATGCATGGATGTATAGGTGGATGTATGGATGCATTTACGAATGTATATATGGATGTATGAATGCATGAGTGTTTGGGGGTATGCATGGATGTATGGATGTAAGCATGTATGGATGTATGCATGTATGGATGTCTGGATGTATGGATGTATGGACGTACGGATGTACGAATATCTGGATGTACGGGTGTATGGTTGTATGGATGAATGTATGTATGTATTGATGTATGTATGTATGTATGTATGGATAAACGGATTGGTGGAAGGATGTATGGATGGAGAGAAGAATGGATGTATGGATGGATGGATTGATGGATGTATGGATGTATTTTTGTGTGAATGTACGAGTGTAAGGATGTACCGATGTATGGATGCAAGGATCTCAATATGTATGGATGTATGGATGACTGAATGTTTGAGTGGATGGATGTATGGATGTATGGATGTATGTATGGATGTATGTGCGGATGTATGTATGGTTGTATGGATGTATGGATGTATGGACTTTCGAATATGTGGATGCATGAATGTATGGATGGATGTATGGATGGATAGATGTATGGATCGATTGATTGATGGATGGGTGCTAGTATGGATGGATGGATGTATGGTACGATGGATGTATGGATGGGTGGATGTATGGATGGATGGATGTATGGAAAGATGGATGTATGGATGGATGAATGTATGTATGTATGTATGTTTGTATGCATGTATGGATGTATGGACTTTTGGATGTGTGGATGTATGAATGTATGGGTGGATGTATGGATGTAAGAATATATGGATGTACGGAGGCATGGATGTGTGGATGTGTGGGTGGTCGAATGGATGGGTGAATGGACGGAAGAATGGATGTATGTATGGATGCTTGAATGGATGAATGTATGGATGGATGTATGGATGGATAGATGTATGGATCGATTGATTGATGGATGGGTGGATGTATGGATGGATGGATGTATG
>NW_016914149.1:0-668 GCF_001483705.2 Eufriesea mexicana | reverse complement strand
TTGTATGGATGTATGGATGTATGGACTTACGGATATGTGGATGTATGAATGTATGGATGGATGTATGGATGGATGCATGTATGGATCGCCTGATGTATGGATGAGTGCTAGTATGGGTGGATGGATGTGTGGTACGATGGATGTATGGATGTTTGGATGTATGGATGAATGGATGTATGGAAAGATGGATGTATGGATGGATATATGTATGGATGAATGGTAGTGTGGATGGATGGATGTATAGATGGATTGAGGTATGCATGGACGGATGTACGTATGTATGAATGGATGGTTGTATATATGTTCGGATGTATGGATTTATGGATGTAAGGTTGTGTGGGTGAATGGATGTATGGATGGATGGGTGTATGGATGTATAGATGTATGGATCGATGGGTGTATGGATGGGTGAATGTATGGATGGATGGATGTATGATTCGATGGATGTATGGATGGATGGGTGTATGGATGTATAGATGTATGGATCGATGGGTGTATGGATGGGTGAATGTATGGATGGATGGATGTATGATTCGATGGATGTATGGATGGATGGGTGTATGGATGTATAGATGTATGGATCGATGGGTGTATGGATGGGTGAATGTATGGATGGATGGATGTATGATTCGATGGATGTATGGATGGATGTGTGGATGTATTTACGG
>NW_016914148.1:0-1130 GCF_001483705.2 Eufriesea mexicana | reverse complement strand
CAGCAGCGGTCATGGCGTGTCAGGTTGTGTTACGTTACATCTACTTCTATTACATTTGGTTAGATTATGCGAGGATAGCTCTGAATTTTGTGCTGTACAACGATTTCCGGTGGACGTCTGCGCTCTACTGTGCTCTACTGCTCTCTGCTCGATTCGGGGGTGACTAGTAACAGTGTCTCGGTACTTTAGGTTGGGCTACGCTTCGTTTGGTTGCATTATGTGAGTATGGGTTTTTTCGGATTTCTCTGCCTCTCGTGGTATAAACTGTTGTGCGGTGGACTTCTGCGCTCTACTGTGCTCTGGTATTTTCTGCTTGGCTCTGGGGAGGACAGCAATAGTGGTAGCGGCACATTAGATTGAGCTAGGTTACTTTTGGTTATGTTACGATTGGTTATGTTAGGAGGGGATAGCTTTGTCTTTAGTGCTGTATTCTGCTATTAGGTGGAATCCTGCGCCATAGAGTGCGGTAATGCCTTCAGCTTGGCTCCGGTAGAGCCAGCAATAATGGCCTCTGCTCGTTACACTTTGTGAGGTTACGTTCGGTTCGGTTAGGTCAGACCAAGTTTTGTTATGAAGGCTTTGGCTTTTGCGATGTACGCTTCTATTCGGTGGGTCTCTGCGCTCTACTGCGCCGTAGCATGTCCTGCTTGGCTCTGTGGAGGCCAGTAATGGTGGCCGCGGCACGTTAATGTAAACTAGGATACATTTGGTTACTTTACGATTCTTTATGTTAGGAGGGGATAGCTTTCTCTTTGGCGCTGTAATCTGCTATTACGTAGACTCCTGCGCGCTACAGCGCTCTAACATTTTCAGCTGGGCTCTGGCAAGGCCAGCATGTGTGGTCTCGGCACGTTATGATAAGACAGGCTACATTCGGTTAGGTTGGTTTAGGCTATGCTTTGTCAGGATAGCTTTTACTTTTGTGTTGTACAATGCTGTTCGGTGGATGTCTGCGCTCTACTGCGCTCCAGTATGTCCTCCTTGGCACGCGGGTGGCCAGAAATTGTGGTCGCGGCGCGTACGGTTAAGTTAGGATACTCTCGGTTATGTTACTATTCCCTAGGTTAGGAGAGGATAGCCTTGGCTTTAGTGCTATAGTCTGCTGTTAGGTGCATTTCTGCTCCCTAGAT
>NW_016914147.1:0-535 GCF_001483705.2 Eufriesea mexicana | reverse complement strand
TGGTGATACTAGGTTAGGGTAATGTGAGGCAGGGTATCTTTGTCTTTTGTGGTGTACACTGCTATTTGTCGGATTTCTACGCTCTACGTTGCTCTATACTCTGCTCGACATTGTGAGGGCCAGTAGCAGTGGGCACGCAACGTCTGATTGAGGTATGTGATGTTTGGTTGCGTTACGTTGGTTTGGGTTGGGTGCGGTTAGATTTGACTTTCGTGGTATACGCCGCAATTCGGAAGGCTTCTAAGCTTTGCTGCGCCCTAGTAGGCACCGCTTGGCTATGGGGAAGCCAGAAAAGGAGGTCTCGGCACGCTAGGTTGAGATAAGCTACGTTTGGTTGGGTTGCGCTGGCCCCGCTTAGGTTTGGATAGCTTCGACTTTTCTCTCATACACTGCTGTTCTGTGGCTTTCAGCGCTCCACCCTCCACTAGTATGCTCTGCATGGCCCTGTGGATGCCAGCAATACACTTGGCATCATGTTTTCTTTGGATTGGTTACGTTTGGTTAGGTTAGGTTTGCTTGGGTTCGGTTAGGATAG
>NW_016914146.1:0-404 GCF_001483705.2 Eufriesea mexicana | reverse complement strand
GAAAATTCAATTTCATTGACATTTTCGACTAATATCGAGGTGAGCTATCTTTCTTGCATAAATATGGCGGAAAGATTCTATTGGCGTGCTATTGCCATTGCAATGGTACAGAATCTTGCTGGAAAGTTCTATTTTATTGACATTTTCGACAAATATAGTGGTGAGCTAACTTACTAGCATAAGTAAGGAGGAAAGAAAGTATTGGCGTGCTATAGCCGCTGAAATGCTGTAGAATCTGGCTGGAAAATTTGATTTTATTGACATCTTCGACTAATTCTGTAGTGAGATGCCTTTCTTGCATAAATATGGAGGAAAGACTCTACTGGCCTGCTATAGCCACTGCAATGACATAGAATCGTGCTGGAAAATTCAATTTTATTGTCATTTTCTACTAATATCGTGGT
>NW_016914145.1:0-387 GCF_001483705.2 Eufriesea mexicana | reverse complement strand
GGGGGGGGGGGGGGGGGGTAGCAATAACGGCTTCGGCACGCTAGGTTGAGTTAGGCTATGTTTGGTTATGCACTGCTGGTTTGGGTTTGGCATACGTTGCCTTGGCTCTTCTGATATGCACTTCGATTCTATTGATTTCTTCGTTCTACTCTCCACTTACGTGTTCTGCTTGAATCTGGGAAGGCCAGCAATAGTGCTGTCGTCACGTTACGCAGAGCCACGGTACGTTCAGTTAGGTTGAATTTGACCACGTTAGGTAAGGGTAGCTTTATCTTTTGCGATGTGCACTGCTGTTCGGAGGCCTTCTGCGCCCTGCTGTGCTCTAGTATGTCCTGCTTGGCACTGGGGAGGCCAGCAATAGCGGCTTCGGCACGTCAGGTTGAGCTA
>NW_016914144.1:0-3333 GCF_001483705.2 Eufriesea mexicana | reverse complement strand
TCCATACATGCATACAGCCATACATCCATACATCCATACTCCCATACCTCCGTCCATCCATACTTCAATCCATCCATACATCCATCAACCCAAACAGGCATTCATCCATACATACATCCATCGATTCATCCATCTTTCAATAGATCCATCCATTCATACATCCACCTATCCATACATTCACCCATCCATGCATCCATCGAACCGTACATCCATCCGTCCATACAAGCACCCATCCCTACACCCATCGATCCATACATCTATACATCCATACATCCATCCATCCATACATCTATTTTACCATACATCTCTCCATCCATACATCCACCCATCCACTAATCCATCGTACCATACATCCGTCCATCCGTACTAGCACCCATTCATACATCCATCGAACCATACATCTATCCACCCATACATCAATCCATCCACACATTCATACATCCACACAACCATAAATCCATCCATCCATACATCCATACATCCACACAGCCGTACATCCATCCCTCCATACATCCGTCCATCCATACTTCCACCCATCCATACTTCCGTCGAACCATTCATCCATCCATCCTTACATCCACCGACCAATCTATCCATCCATCCATACATCCATACACATATCTAGACATAATCCTTACATACACCCATACATTCATCCATTCGTTCATCCATCCATACATGCATACATCCGTAAATCCGTCCAATCATGCGTCCATCCATCCATACATGCATCCAACCATCTATACATTCATACAGACACACATACATATATCCATAAATCCATCCATCCGTACTTCCATCCATCGATATATCCATCCATCCGTACGTCAATACATTTATACATTCATACATCCATGCATACCTACGTCCGTCCTTCCATACATCAACCCATCCGTACATCCATCCATCCACACAACCATTCTTCCTCACATACATCCATCCATACGTCCACCTTTCCATACATCCATCCATCCATACATTCACCCTTCCATACGTCCATCATACCTTACATCCATACATCCGCACATCCATACATCCACAAATCCAGCCATCCATGCACACATACATCCATACGTACATCCATATATACGTCCATTCATACATCCATACATCCATGCATACACCCCTACACTCAATCATACATACATTCATAGATACATCCGTTAATGCATTCATACATACATCCATGCATACATCCATACATACATCCACCCATCCACCCATGCATAAATCCATCCAACCATCCATCCATTCATCCATACATACATTCATCCATACATCTCCACATCCACACTTCCATAAATGCATCCATTCGTACGCCCATCATTCGATACATCCATCCTTCCATACATCCATACATGCAGACAGCCATACATCCATACATTCATACTTCCGTACATCCGTCCACCCATACCTCAGTCCATCCATACATCCATCAATCCAAACAACCATTCATCCATGCATACATTCATACATACATCCATCTTTTCATACATTCATCCATCCATACATCCAACTATCCATACATCCACCCATCCACCCATCCATATATCCATCCAACCATCCATCCATCCAACCATACATACATTCATCCATACATCCCGACATCCATACTTCCATAAATGCATCCATTCGTACGCCCATCATTCGATACATCCATCCTTCCATACATCCATACATGCAGACAGCCATACATCCATACATTCATACTTCCGTACATCCGTCCACCCATACCTCAATCCATCCATACATCCATCAATCCAAACAACCATTCATCCATGCATACATTCATACATACATCCATCTTTTCATACATTCATCCATCCATACATCCAACTATCCATACATCCACCCATCCATACTTCCATCGAACCATACATCCACCTTTCCATACATCCATCCATCCATACATCCACCCATCCATACATCAACCCATCCTTACATCCATCGAACCATACATCCATCCATCCATACAAGCACCCATCCATACACCCATCGATCCATACATCTATACTTCCACACATACATCCATCCATACATTCATACATCCACACATCCATAAATCCATCCATCCATACATCCATACAACCATACATACATCCATACATATATCCATATCATACATCCATACATCCACACATCCATACATCCATCCACTCATATATCCATCAATACATCCACCCATACATTCATCCATACAGGCACCCATACATACATCCACCCTTCCGCCCATTTACCGAAACATTCATCCACCCACACATGCATAGATTCATGCCTCCGTACATCCATACATTCGTACATGCTTACATCCATGCATACATACATCCACACATCCATACACTCGTAAATCCATCCATCCATGCACTCATCCATCCATTCGTACATCCATACATACATACATCCACACATACATCTATACACACATCCGTCAATACGTCCATCCAGCCACCCATCCATAAATCTATTCATCCACCAATCCATAAATCCATCCAATCATAGATCCATCCATCCATACATTCATACATCCATACATCCGTCCATCCGCACATCCATCCATCCATACCTCCACCCTTCGATACATTCATCCATCCACACTTCATCCCATCCGTACGTCCATCGATACATACATCTCTTCATCCATACATCCATACATCAGAACATCCATAAATTCGTACATCCATACGTCCATACATCCGTACATCCATACATCCATACATCCATTCATACATCTATACATTCATACATCCTTACACCCTTCCATCCATCCATGCATCCGTTCATCCACCCATCCTTCCACCCACGCATACATAAATCCTATCATCCGTACTTCCATCCATCGATACTTCCATCCATCCACACATCCACACACATATGCATACATACATCCATACATACGTAAATCCGTCTATCCATACGTCACTCGTTCCATTCATCCATCCATCCATACAGCCCGCCGTCCATACATCCATGCATCCATACATCCATACACCCATAAATCTATCCATTCGTCATTCCATCTTTCGATACATCCATCCATGCATACATGCAAACATATATAAATCCATACATCCATACATACGAACATCCGTCCATCCATTCCTCAAACCATCCATACATCCATCCATCCATCCATACAGCCATCCTTCCATACATCGATCCATCCACACATCACTCCATCCATACGTGCATCGATCCATACATCTATCCACCAACACAACCATCCACCAAACCATCCATCCATTCATACATCCATACATACATCAAAACATTCATCCATCCGTCCATACATCCATACATACGTATATCATTACATTCGTACATCCATACATCCAT
>NW_016914143.1:0-25811 GCF_001483705.2 Eufriesea mexicana | reverse complement strand
GTAACGTAACCAAACATAACCTAACACAACCTTACGTGCGGCGACCACTATTGCTAGCCCCACCAGAGCAAAGCAGAGCGTACTAGAGCAATGTGGAGCGCAGAAATCCACCGAACATAATTGTATAGCATAAAATTCAAGGTTATCCTATCCTAACCTAACCAAACGTAACATAACCAAACGTAAGATATATCAAATTGACGTACCAAGACCACTACTGCTGACCTCTCCAGAGCCAAACAGAATAAGCAAGGGCACGGTAGAGCGCGGAAGTAAGCCACGTTGAAGTGTAAAGCACAAAAGTAGTGTCTATCCTTACCTAACCTGTCCTGACATAACCTAACCGATCGTAAGATAATCGAAACACACGTGTCCAGACCTCTGTTGCTCACTGCCACATCGCAAGCAGAACATATTGGAGGAAAGTAGCGCGCAGAAGGCCATCGGCTGGCATTGTGTTGGAGAAGGATCAGAGGCACCCTAGCCTAGCCTGCCCAAAGCTAACCTAACCAAACGTCACCTAACTCAACGTAACCTGCCGAGACCAGTATTGTTGGCATCCCCAGAGCAATGCAGAATATACTAGAGGAAAGCAGTGCGCAGAAAATCACCTCCTTGCATTTTATAGCAGATAAAGTCAAACACTTTTTTATACAACCTGGCCTTACCTAAGTTATCCAAACATAGAGTACCAGAACGTGACGTGACGAGACCAATATTGGCGACATCCGAAGAGCCAGGCAGAGCATATTAGAGCACATTGGAGCGCAGGAATCTTCCGGATAACAGAGAATATCACAGAAGAATATGCAGCCTGTACTGATCTAGCGACACGTGACAAACTCGAAGAACCCTACCTCAGACTAACATGACGAGATCATTATTCCTGATCTCCACAGAGACAAGCGGAGTATACTAGCGCACAGTAGAGCGCACAAACCCAGCGCATTCCAGTGAATAGCACAATAGTCGAAGCCATCCTAACATAACCAGACGTAACCTAATTTACCGAACGTAACGTAACCCAACAGAGAGTGCTGCGGCCACTGCTATCGGACTCCGCAGAGCCAAACGGAATTCAGTAGAGCGTCATAGATTTAGAGCGCAGTAGATCACTGGTACCATCCGGGTAGTAGTGTATAGCACGAAAGTCGAAGCAAC
Source organism: Eufriesea mexicana (assembly GCF_001483705.2). Lineage (NCBI taxonomy): Eukaryota > Metazoa > Arthropoda > Insecta > Hymenoptera > Apidae > Eufriesea > Eufriesea mexicana. Next base: position 24,650 of record NW_016914143.1, on the reverse strand, counting down.
CCTAACGAAATTTACCCTAACGCAACCTAATCGAACGTAGCATAACTCAACATAACGTACCGAGGTCACCACTGCTGGCCCCCACAGACACATGCAGAATGTACAGGAGTGCTGTGGTGAGCAGAAATCCACCGCACTACAGTGAACAGCACAAAATCCGTAGATACCCTAGCATAGTCTAATTGTGTCTAGCCAAACCAAACGTAGAATGACAACGTAACGTGCAGCAACCACTGCTCCTTGCCTCCCATAGCCAAGCTGGACGTAGAAGAGCACAGTAGAACACAGAAATCCACCGAATAAGAGTCTATGCAACGAAAGTTCAAATTTTCCTATACGCTAAAGTAACCTAAGCAATCGTAACGTAACACATACTAACGTGCCACGGCCGCTATTGATCGCCACCCAAGAGGCGATCAGAGTGTAGTAGAGAAATTTAGAGCGCAGAAGTCCATCGAATAGCAGTGTAGAGCGCACAAGTCTAATATACCCCAACCTAACCTGACACAGCGTTGCCTAGGAAAACGAAGCCTAGCTCAGAATAGCGTGCCGACCACAGGCCCAGGGCCAAGCAGAATTTAGTAGCAGACAGTACATCACAGAGATCTACTGAATAAGGGTGTACAGCATGAAAGCCGGAGCTATCCTGTCCAAGCTTAACCTAACCTGACCTAACCAAGTCTAGCCGAACGTAACCCAACCAACCTGACGTGCCGCGACCTCTATTGCTCGCCTCCACAGAGTCGAGCCGAGTACAGTAGAGCAATGTAATGCGTTAGAATCAACCAAAGGCCAGTGTGTGGCACAAAAGTCATGGAAACCCTGACCGAACAATTCTAACGTAATCCAGTGAAACGTAACGTGACACAACCTACCGCGCCGAGACAACTATTGCTGGCAGCTCCAGAGCCAAGTAGAGCATATTAACGCACACTAGAGCGCAGAAATCCGCGTATAACAGCGTATAGCACAAAAGACTGAACCATCCTATCCTAAGCTCCCAAACGTAACGTAAGCGAACGTAGCATAGCCCAACCTAACGTGCCGAAACCACTTTTTCTGGCCTCCTCAGAGCCCAGAAGGAAATACGAGAGTACAGCAGAGCGCAGAAATCCGGCACACTGCTGTGTAAACCACAGAAGTCAAGGATGTGCTAACCGAAACTGTCCTAACCTAACCAAATCGAACGCAGCCTAGCACAAAATAACGTGCCGATAGCTCTATTGCTGCCTTTGGCAGATACAAAAGGAGCATATTAGACACAGTAGAGTGCAGAAATCATCCGAATGGCGGTGTATAGCAGAAAAGTGTGAGCTATCCTCTCCTAACCTATACAAACGTCCTATAAACAAACGCGTAACTGAACCTAACGAGCCGAGACAACCATTGCTGGCCTCCCCAGTGCCAGGCAGAGCGAATTAGAGCACAGTGGAGAGCAGATATCAACCGAACAGCAGTGCATAGCGCAAAGGTCAAGGCTATTCTCTCCTAACCGAACCAATCGTAACATAACCAAACGTGACCTAACTCATCCTAACGGACCTACACCACTATTGCCGACCTCCCTGGAGACATGCAGAGCATACTACAGCCACGTAGAGCTCAGAAATCTACCGAACAGCAGTGCATAACACAAAGGTCAATGCTACCCTCTCCTTTACAAACCATCGTAACATAACCAAACGTAACCTAGCTCAACTTAACGTGCCGCGACCACTATTACAGGCATCCCCATAGTACAACAGAGCAGAAGAGCAATGCAGAACGAAAGATCCACCGAACAGCAGTGTATGGAACAAAAGTCAAGGCTATCCTCTCCTAACCTATCCTAACGTAATATAGCGAAACGTAGCCTTACTTAGACTAACGTGCCAAGGTCGCACTTGCAGGCCTCCGCAGGGCCAAGCAGAATGTGCTAGAGCAAAGTAGAGCGCAGAAGGCAAGCACATAGCAGTGAGTAGCACAAAAGTCAAAGATACCCTAACCTAACCTGACAAAGCCGAACCTAACCAAACGTAGAGTAACTAAACACAACGAGCCGAGACACCTATTGCTGCCATCCCCAGGGTCAAGCTGAACATATTAGAGCGCAGTGGAGCGCAGTGGAGCGCAGAAATGTACCGAATAGCAGTGTATAGTGCAAAAGCCAAAGCCATCCTTACCAAACGTAAAAAAGCCTATCCTGGCCAAACGTAACCTAACACAACATATCGTGACACGACCGCTATTGCTTGCTTCCCAAGGGGCGAGCAGAGTATAGTAGATCAACTAAGAGCTCAGAAATCCACCGAATAGCAATATATAGAACAAAAGTCATAGTGACCCTAACCAAACGTATCCTAAACTAACGTAACCACACGTAACCTGACAAAACCTGAAGTACCACGACGGTTATTGCCGGTCTCAAAGGAGCCAAGCAGAGTACAGTAGTGCAACATAGAGCGCAGGAATCGACCGAATGGCAGTGCATAGCACAAAAGGCGAAGTGGTCCTATGTAAGCCTTCCTAACCTACCCTAACGAAACATAACGTGACTCAACCTAACCGACCGAGTCCAATATTAATGACCACCACAGAGCCAAGCAAAATACACCACAGCACAGCAGAGCGCAGAAATCCACCGCGTTGCAATGTATAGCACAAGAGGCATTTATATCTTAACATTAGAATCCGAACCTAACCTAACAGAGCGTAGCGTAGCTCAACCTAACGTGCCGAGAACACTATTACAGGCCACCCCAGTGCCAATCAGAGTATATTAGTGCACACTAGAGTGCAGGAATCCACGGAATAGCACTGAATAGCGTAAAAGTCAGGATAGCATATCCTAACCTAGTCGAAGGAACATAATCATACGTAACATAGCTCAACCTAACGTACCGTGACCACTATTGCCGACGCACACACGGTCACGTAGAAAGCAGTAGAGCTCAATAGAGCGCAGAAATCCACCGCATTGCAGTGAATGGCACAACAGCCGTAGATATTCTAACATAACCTGTCCTAATCAAACCTAACCAAACGTAGCATAGCTCAGCGCAACGTACCGCGACCACTGCTCCTGGGATCTCCAGAGACAACCAGAAGGAAGTGGAGCACAGTATGCCACAGAAATCCACCGAAAAACTGTGTATAGCACGAAAGTCGAAATTATGCCAACCAAATATAACCTGACCTAGCACAACCAATCGTAACATAACACAACCTAACTCGCCGCGGCCACCATTACTCGCCCCGCTGAGTCAGGCAGAGTATAGTAGAGCAATGTAGAGCGCAGTAGTCCACCGAAAAGCCGTGTACAGCACACAAATCGGGGATATCCCAGCCTAACCTGACATAAGCTCTCCGAAAATACGTAGGGCAGCTCAGCATAGCGCGCCGCGGCCGCTCCTCCTCCTTTCCACAGAGCCAAAGGTATCATATTAGGGCGCAGTAGAACACATAAATGGGTGAATAGCGGTGTATAGCAAAGATGTCTAAATTATCATGATCTAACCTTACCAAACGTAACTTAAACGAACGTGGAATTGCTCAGCCTCATTAACCGCTATTGCTAGCATGCCCAGAGCCAAGCAGAATATACTAGAGCACAGCGGAGCGCAGAAATCCTCCGCATTGCAGTGTGTAGCGCAGAAGTCAAACATATACTGACGTAACCTGACCACAACTTACCTACACAAACGTAGTGTAACCAAACATAACGTAACGAGACTAATATTGCTGGCATCCCCAGAGACAAGCTGAGAAAATTAAAGCGCATTGGAACACAGAAATCCACCGAATTGTAGCGAATAACACAAGAGCCTAAGTAGCATGTCCTAACGTAGCCAAACGAAACTCCCAAACGTAGCATAACTAAACCTGGCATTTCGATACCATTATTGCCGTCCTCTAGAGAGACAAACAGAATGAACTAGAGCGCAGTAGTGCGTAGAAATCCACCGCATTGCAGCGAACAGCTCAAAAGTCGAATATATTCGAACCCAACTTGACCTAACCTAACACAACCAAGCGTAGCATAGCTCAACGCAAACACAGCACATGAACTCCCCAGAGCCATGCAGAATGTAGTCGAGCACAGTCGATCACAAGAGTCAACCGAACAACAGCGTATAGCACGAAAGTCGAAGCCATCCTAACCAAACTTAGCTTAACCTTACCTAACCAAACATAACCTAACACACTCTGACGTGCCACGACCGCTATTGCTCGCCTGCCCAGAGTTGAGCTGAGCATAGTAGATCAATGTAGTGCGCAGATGTCCACCGAACAGCAGTTTAGAGCTCAAAAGTCAATGAAACCATAGCCGAGCCGTCCTAACCTAACCTAACGAAACGTAATCTCACTCAACTTAACGTGCCGAGACCAATACCACTGTCCACCCCGAATCCAAGCAAAGCATACTAGAGCTCACTACAGCGCAAGTGTTAAACAGAGCGCATTGTAGCAGATGAGAGCGCACAGACACATGGAATAGCGGTATATAGCATATAAGGGAAAGTACCCTATCCTAACCTAGCCAAACGTAACATAACCAAACGTAACCTAACACAACCTAACGTGACGAGACCACTATTGCTGGCCTCCACAAGGACAAGCAGAATGCACTAGAGCACAGTAGTGCGCAGGAACCCACCGCATTGAAGTGAGTAGCACAAAGGTCATACTTAACGTGACCAAACCTGGCCGCACCTAACCTATCCAAACGTAGTGTATCTAAGCATGATCTGACGAGACCATTATTTCTGGCCACCCCAGAGGCAAGTAGAGCATATTAGAGCACATTAGGGCGCAGAAATCCAACGAACAGCAGTCTGTAGCACAAAAGTCAAAGTATCCTGTCCAAACCTAGAAAAACTTGACAAACCAAAACGGAGCTTAACCCAACCTATCACGACGGGACCGATACTGCTGACCTCTACAACTACGAATAGAGTGTACTAGAGCAAAGTAGTTCGCAGAAATCCACCGCAATGCAGTGAATGGCGCAAAAATCGAGGATACTCTAACACCACGTGACCCAACCTAACCAAACCAAACGTAGCGTATCCCAACAGCGCGTGCCACGACCACTGCTCTTGCCATTCCCGGAGCCTAGCAGAATAAAGTACAGCACAGTAGATCACAGAAACGCATGGAGTAGCATTGTATAGCTCAGAAGTCAAGGCAGCCTATACAAACCTAGACAAACGTGACACAACCAAACGTAACCTAACGACACCTAACATGCCACGGCCACTATTGCTCGCCTCCCTGAGTTGAGGAGAGCACAGCGAAGCAATGTGGGGCGCAAAAGTCGGAGATATCCTCTCCTAACCTGTCCTGTCATGACCTAACAGAACGCAGCATAGCTCAACGCAACCTGCCGCGATCACTTCTGCTGGCCCTCTCTGAGCCAAGGCTTGTGTGTCAGAACACAGTAGATGTCAGAAGCACACCTTATAGCAGCGCATAGTACGAAAGTCAGAGCAACCCAGACCAAATTTAACCCAACCTAACCTAACTAAACGTAACATAACCCAACCTGACGTGCCACGACCACTATTGCTCGCCTCCACAGAATCGAGCGGAGTATAATAGAGCAACGTAGAGATAAGCAATCCACCGAATAGCAGCTTATAGCACAAAAGTCAAAGAAATCCTAACACAGCATTCCTAACCAAACCCAACCAAACGTAACCTTGCTCAATCGAACATGCAGCGACCACTCTTACTGTCCACCTTAGAGCAAAGCAGATCACACTATTGCACATGAGAGCACAGAAACCCACCGAATAGCGGTGTATAGCACAAAAGACAAAGGATCGTGCCGTAACCTAGCCAAACGCAACCTAACACAACCTAACATGAAGAGACCACTATTTCTGGCCTCCTCAAAGGTAAGCTGAATGTACTAGAGCACAGCAGTGCGCAGAAACCAACCGCATTGCAGTGAATAGCACAAAAGGTGTAGATGTCCCAACCTGAACTGACCTACCCTAACCTAAACGAACGTAACGTATCTCTACCTAACGTGCCGAGACTGCTATCGCTGGCCTCCCCAGAGAAAACCTGGAAATACTACAACACAGTAGAGCGCAGAAATGCGCGTACAGGAGTGTACAGCACAAAAGTCTGAGCTATCATATCCTTCCCTCACGAACCTAACATAAACGATCGCAGCATAGCTCAAACTATCGTGCCCAGACCACAATTGCTAGCCTCACCATGGCCAAACAGAATATAGTAGAACACAACAGAGCGCAGAACTCTCCCGAACCGCAGAGCATAGCACGAAAGTCGAAGATAACCTGACCGAGCATGACATAACCTAGCCAAACCAAACGGAACACAACCTATCCAAACCGAACCTAACATAACACAACCTGTCCAGCCGAGACCACTGTTGCTGGCATCCCCAGCGACAAGCAGAAGGCCGTAGAGACGAACACGTCGCAGAAATCCACCGAATAACACTGTATAGTACGAACGTCGAAGCTACCCTGACAAAACTTAAACTAACTTAACCTAACGAAACGTAACCTCAGACAGCCTCACGTGCCGAGACCACTATAAATGGACACCCCAGAGCAACGCGGAGCATGCTATAGCACATGAGAGCGAAGGAACTCACCGAATAGCGGAGTATATGACAAAGGGCAGTGTATCGTGTCCTAACGAAGCCAAACGAAACATAACCAAACGTAAAATAACTCAACCTAACATGACGGAACCACTATTCCCGTCGTCGCAGGAGCCAAGCTGAAAATACTGGAATACGGTAGATAGCAGATATCCGCGTATGGCATTGTATAGCACAAAGGTCTAAGCAACCCTATCCTAATCTCACTAAACGTAACATAACCAAACGTAGCCTAACTCATCCCAACCAGGCGAGACCGCTATTACTGGCCTCACCAACGCCAAGCAGAATATATTTCAGAAGATCGGATTTCAAAAATCCACTGCATTGAAATATATAGCGCAAAAGGCTTAGACGTCCTAACGTAACGGCCCCAGCCTAACCAAACGAGACGTATCCTAACCCAAACTAACGTGCTGAAACCACTATTATTGGTCACCCCTGTGGCAAGCTGAGCACATTAGAGGACAATACAGCGCAGAATGCCACGGAAAACCAGTGCTTAGCACAAAAGTCAAAGAAGCCTATCCAAACGTATCCAAACGAAACATATCCAAACGTAGCATAGCTGAACATAACGTGCCGCGTCCTCTGCTGCTAGCATCACCAATGCCAAGTAGAATACATTAGGGCACAAAAGATCACAGTAATCCATCGAATAACAGTGTACACCGCGAAAGTCAAAGCTATCCCAACCAAGCGTAGCCATACCTATCACTGTCAAACATAACCTAACCCAAAATAACGTGCCACGGCAGCTATTGATAGCCGCCCCATAATCGGGCAGAGTGTAGTAGAGCAATATAAAGTGCAGAATACCACCGGATAGCAGTGTATGGCACAAAAGTAAAAGAAACCCTAACCATGCGTTCCAAACCCGCCCTAACGGAACGTAACATAACTGAAACTGACGTGCCGATAACACTATTACTGGCCACCCCGGATGCACGCAGAACATTTTGGAGCGCAGTAGGTTGCCGAAATCCTCCGAGTGGCAGTGACTGACACGGAAGGCTACCGTATCCTAACCAAGCCAAACGTAACGTAACCGAACGTAATCTAACTCGTACTGTCGTGCAGAGGACACTTTTGCTGGCCACCGCAGAGCCAAGCAGAATATACTAGAGCACAGTAAAGCGCAGAAATCCACCGCATTGCAGCGTACAACACAAAAGTCAAAGACGTCGTATCAGAACATGACATAGTTAACCGAATCAGAAGTATTCTAACACAGTATAACGAGCCGCGACCACTATTGCAGGCCCCACGGGGCAAAGTTGTATACAGCAGAGCACAGTAGGGCACAGATATCCACCACATTGCAGTGCATGGCGCTAAAGTGGAAGACACGCTAGCCTAACCACATACAACCGAACCTACCAAACGTAGTGTAACGCTACATAGCGTGACGAGACCAATATTGCTGGAAACCCCAGAGCCAAGCACGACATTCAATGGCACTGTAGAATGCAGAAACCCACCGAATAGCAGTGTATAACACAAAAGTCAAAGCAGTTTATCCTAACCTAGCCAAACGTAACATAACCAAACGTAGCCCAGCACAACCTAACATTTCGGGACCACCAATGCTGGCTTCCACAGAGACAAGCGGAAAGTACTTGAGTACAGTGGATCACCGAAATCCACCGTACATGTGTGTATAGCACGACATTCGAAGTTATCCTAGACAAACTTAACCAAACATAACGTAACTCAGCCTAACATGTCACGAACCCTATTGCTCGCCTCCCCAGAGAGGAACAGAGAATAGTGTCGCTATGTAGAGCCCACAAATCCACTGAACAACTGTGTATAGCACAACGGTCGGAGCAATCCTAACCAAACATTCCTTACCTACCTAACGAAACGAAACGTAGCAAAGCCTGTCGTGTCGAGAATACTATTGCTGGCCTGCCCAGTGTCAAGCAGAAAATATTGGAACTCTGCAGAGCCAGTTATCCGCGGATAGCAGTGCATAGCACAAAAGTCTAAAATATGCTATCCTAACCTCACCAAATTTAACACACACAAACGTAACCCAAGTCAACCTGACATGCCGATAACACTATTGCTGTCCACACCAGAGCCAAGCAGAGCATATTATAGCACATGAGATCGCAGGGGCAAGCCGAATGGCGGTGTACAGCACAAAAGACAATGTATCCAACCCTAACCTAGCCAAACGTAGCATAACTCAACCTAACAAGACGAGACCACTATTGCTGGCCTCCTCGAAGGCAAGCAAGATGTATTAGAGAACATTTGTGCACAGCAACGCACCGCTTTTCAGTGAATAGCACAAAAGTCGATGATAGCCTAAACTAAACTGACCTAACCTAACCATACGTAGCATAACTAAGGCTAACGTGACGAGGCATATATTGCTGCCACCACCCCCCTCCGATAGCCGAGTAGAAAGTACTGTAACGTAGTAGAGCGCAGAAATCCGCGGACAGCGGTGTATAGTACAACGGCCTAAACTCCCCTAATCTAACCTCACCAAACGTAACATGGCTGAACGTATCATAGCACAACCTAACTTGCCGTAAGCACCATTGCTGGCCACTCCAGAGACAAGCGGAACATACTACCGCACACTGGAGCGCGGAGGCCCACCGAATAGCAGTGTATAGCACAGAAATCGAAGATACACTATCCTAGACCGACTTAACCTAACGTAAAGGAACGTAGCTTAGCTGAACGTAACGTGCCGCGACCACAACTCCTGGCCTCCGCAGACCAAAGCATTATGTAGTAGAGCAGAGTGAAGCACAGAATTTCACCTGATAACCGTGTATAGCACGAAAGTCAAAGGTATCCTAGGCAAACTTAGCCTAACATAACCTAATGAAACGCAGCGTAACTTAGCACAACGATCCGCGAGAGCTTTTACTCGCCTCCACAGAGTCGAGCAGATTGTAGTAGAGCAATGTTGAGCGCAGATATCCACCGAACAGCAATGTATGTTCCTAAGTTGTGGTTACCCTGATCTAACCTGGCCTAACCAAACATAACAGAACGTAGCGTATCACAAAATAACGTGCCGCGGCCACTGCTCCTGCCCTCCCCACAGCGAAGCGGAATGTAGTAGAGCGCAGTGAATCACAGAAATCCAACGAATAACAGTGTATAGCACGAAAGAAAGGCTACCCTAACCAAATGTAGCATAACCTGACCTAACCAATTGTAACATAACTCAACCTAATATGCCACGGTCACTATTGCTGGCCTCCCCAGAATTGAGCAGAGTGCAGTGGAGGAACGTACAGCGCAGGAATCCACCGAATAGCAGTATATAGCACAAGAGTCGGCGGCACCCTAATCTAACCTGACGTATCGTAACCTGGACGAACGTAGAATATCTCATCTTAACGTGCCGTGACCACTTCTCCCGGCCTCCCCTGAGCCAAGCAGAGTGTAGCAGAGCACAGTAGACCACTGAAATCCACCGAATCGCAGAGTACGGTAGAATAGCCAAAGGTATCCTGTCAAAACTTACCATAACGTAACTAAACCAAACGTAACCTACACCAACCTGGCGTGCCAGGAACACTATTGTGCGCCTCCAAAGGGTCAAGCAGAGTATAGTAGAGCAGTGTAGAGCGCAGGAATCCACCGAATAGCAATTTAGAGCACAAAAGCCAAAGAAGCCCTAACCGAGCCTTCCTAACCTATCCTATCGAAACGTAACCTTACACAGTCTAACCTGGCGAGACCACTATTACTGCCCACCGCAGAGCCAAGGAGAACATATTATGGCACATTGGAGCACGGAAACCCATCGAATAGAGGTGTAGAGCACAAAAGACGTAGTAGCCCATCCTAACCTAGCCAAACGAAACAGAGCCAAACGTGACCTAACTCTAGCTAACATGACGAGACTACGAATGCTGGCATCCACAAAGAAACGCAGGATATTCTGAAGCACACTAGCGCGCACATACCCACGTTATTGCAGTGAACAGCACAAAAGTCGCGGACATTGTAACCTACCCTGCCCGAAACTAACCTACCCAAAAGTAACCTAACTGAACCGAACATGCAAAGATCACTATTGCTGGCCTCCCTAGACGCAAGCAGAAAATATTAGAACACGAGAGGGCACAGATATCGACGGATAGCAGTGTATAGCACAAAAGTCTAGGTTGCCATATCATAACTAAGCCAAATCTAACCTAACCAAACGTAACCTATCTCAAACGAACGTTCCACAAGAACTATTGCTCTCCTCTCAAGATTCAAGCAGACGCTAGTAGAGCAATGCAGAGCACAGGTATCGACCGAATAGCAGTGTATAGTCCAAAGGCAAAGTGATCCTAGCCAAACCGTTCCTAACATAGCAAAGCAAAATGAAACCTAACTCAACCTAGCGTGCCGAGGACATTATTGGTGGCCTCCACAGAGCCAAGCAGAATATATTACAGAGGAGTAGAGCGCAGATACCCACCGTATAGTAGTGCACGGCACAAAAGTCAAAGCTATCCTATCGCAACCTATCCAAACGTAACATAACCAAACATAACATAAATCCTCCGAACGTGCCGAGACATCTATAGCTGCCCTCCTCGGCGCCAAGCAGAACATATTAGAGGAGAGCCGAGCGCAGGAGTCCATAGAATCGCAGTGCATAGCACAGTAGTCGAAATAATTCTATACTAACGTAGCCAAATGTAACGTAAGCGATGGTAGCGTAACTCAACCGAAGGGGCCGAGACCACTATTACTGGCCGCCCCAGAGATGAGCAGAGTATATTAGAGCGCAGCAGGGAGCAGAAATCCAACGAATAGCGGTGCATAGCAGAAAAGTCAAAGTCATCCTAACCAAACTTAGCCTAACCTAACGTAACGTATAGCAACATATCCCAATAAAACGTTCCAGTAGCACAATTGCTGGCCTCCCCAGAGACAAGCCAATGATAGTACAGCGATGCAGAGCGCAGATAACGATCGAATGACAGTGTATTGCATACAAGTCACAGTCATCCTGACCAAACTTAACCTAACCTAACCTAACCTAACCTAACCTTGAGCCATATAGAACCCGGAAATTTTCCGAACAGCAGCGTTTATCACAAAATTCAAAGGTACTCTAGCCAAACGTATTCAAACCTAACCTTACAGAACATAACGTATCTCAACCTAACGTGCCGAGAGCACAACTCCTGGCGGTCACTGAGACAAGCAGATTGTGATGGCAATCAGAAGAGTGCAGAGGTCCATGGAATAGCAATGTGTAGTACAAAGGTCAAAGTTACCATACCCTAATTTAACCAAACCTATCCTAACCGAACGTAACATATCTCAACCAAACGTGACACGACCACTATTGGTCGCCTCTCCAGATGCAAGCAGATGCTTGTAGGGCAATCCAGTGCACAGATATCGACCGAAAAGCAGTGTATAACCCAAAGGCAAAGCTATACTTGCCAAACCTATCCTAACCTAGCCAAGCCAAGCGTAACCTAACTAATCCTAGCGTGCCGAGGTCAACTTTACTGGCCACCATGGACTCAAGCAGAGAACATTACAGCACCGTAGAGCGCAGGAATCCCCGAAATAGCGGTGTATAGCCTATACGTTCTAGGTAGAGCCATATGTCCATAGGGTTGCTGTTTTGAGCACAAAAGTCAAAGTTATCATAAACTTACCCAAAGCAACCTAAGCTAACCGAACGAAGCCTAACACGACCAAACATGACCGGAACACAATTGCCGGCCTCCACAGATACGAGCAGAGTGTGCTAGAGCACAGTAGTGCGCAGATGCCCTCAGCATTGCAGTGAAGAGCGCAATAGTCGTTGATAACCTTACATAAGCTGACCTAACCTAACCTAAGCGAACAGAGCATAACTCAACACGAATTGCCGCGACCACTGCTCCTAGCCTCTCCAGAGACAAGCAAAATGTAGCAGAGCAAAGCGTATCACAGAAGTCTACCGAATAACAGCGTATAGTACGAAAGTCAAAGCTACCCTGACAAACTCAACCTCACCTAACCTAACCAAACGTAACCTACCACAACCTGACGTGCCACGACCACTGCTGCTGGCATCCCCAGAGCCAAGCACAATGCAGTACAGCGCAGTAGATCACAGAAACTCAAGGAATAGCAGTGTAAAGCACATATGTCAAAGTATTCTGCCATAACCCAGTCAAATGCAGCATATCCAAACGTAACCTAACTCCACCTAGCACAACGAGACAAGCATAGCCGACCTCCATACAGACAATTATGGTATATAGGTAGTGCACCAGAGCACAGTAGTCCTCAGAAATACCCCGCACTGTAGTGAACAGCACAACAGTCGAAGATAGCCTAACACAACATGACCGAACCTAACCTAACCAAGCGTAGCGTATCTCGCTGGAGCTTACCGCGACCACTGCTACCGGACGCCACAGAGCAAAGCAAAATGCAGTAGAGCACATTAGATCACGCGAACCCGCCGGGAAATAGTGTATAGCACGAAAGACGTAGCCATCCTGCCTAAACATTTCCTATCATAGCATAGTCACACGTAGCCTTACGCAACATAGCGTACCGCGACTATTACTGACACCCCCATGGCCAAGCAGAATACAGTAGAGCAGGGTTGGGTGCAGGAATCCTCCGAAAAGCAGTGTATATGGCGAAGGTTAAAGGTAACATGGCCGAGGTTGACATAACCTAACCCAACCGAACGTAAAATAACACAGACTTTCGTGCCGAGACCACAACTGCTGTCCACCCCAGAGCATAGCAGAACATATCGGAGCACACCGGAGGCCAAGAGTCCACCGAATAGCAGTGTATAGCAAAAAAGTCGAAGCTACCCTAACCAAACGTATAGAATCATAGCACAATCAAGCGTAGCATTGCTCAACCTAACGTACCCCCGCCACTATTGCTGGCCTCCACAGGGTCGAGCATAACTTACTAGAGGACAGTAGTGCGCAGAAGTTCGTAGAAACGCAGTGTATAGCGTACAGGTCATATCTATCCAGACCTAACCGAAAATAACATAATCTAACCAAACGTAGCATCTCTCAACATAACGTGCCGCGGCCACTGCTCCTGGCTTCCCCAAAGCCTCGCAGAGAGTAGTACAGTACAGTAGAGCACAGAAATCCACCGAATAACAGGGTATAGCACGAAAGTCAGAGCTTTTCTGAACAAACATTGCCCAACCTAACTTAACCAAACGTAACATGACCCGAAGTAACGTACCACGATCACCATTGCACGCCTTCCCAGAGTCGAGCAGAGTATAATAGAGCAATGTAGAGCGCAGTAATCCACCGCACTGCAGTGAATAGCACAAAATCCATGGATATCCTAACCTAACCTGACGTAATCCAACATAACTGAAGCGCAGCATAACCCAATATGAGGTGCCTCGGCTATTGCACCCGGCCTCCCGAGAGTAAAGCAGATTGTAGTAGAGCAACGTAGATCACAGGAATCCACCGAGAATAACATGGTATAGCACGATAGTCAGAGCTTCCCTGACCAAACGTAGCCCAACCAAATTGAGCCAAACGTAACATACCCCAAAGTAACGCGCCACGACCGCTATTGCTCGCATCCCCAGAGCCGATCAGAGTATAGTAAAGCAATGTAGATGGCAGTAGTCCACCCAAAAGCAGTGAACAGCACAAAAGACAAAAATAACCTGACCAAGCCGAACCTCACCTAACCTAATTGAACGTTGCATAACTCAATGTAGCGTGCCGAGACCAATATTGCTCTCTTTCCCAGAGCCATGCTGAACATATCAGATCACAGGTAAGCGCAGAAAAAACCCGAATAGCAGTGTATAGCACAAAAGTCATAGCTAACCTAGCCGAACATAACCAAACGTAACATAACGAAGCGTAGATGCACCCGACCAAACGTGCCAAGACCGCTATCGCTGAACTCCACAGAGACAACGAGAATATACTAGAGCACAGTAGAGCGCAGAAATCCGTCGCAACGCAGTATAAAGCACAAAAGTCAAAGGTATCCTAACCTACCCTCACCTAACCTAGACAAACCAAACGCAGCCTAACGCAACGCAACGTGCTGATACCATTGTCGCTGGCCCACCCAGAGCAAAGATGCACATATTAGAGCACAGTGGAGCCCAGAAATCCACCGAATAGCAGTGTATGGCACAAAAGTCAAAGCTACCCTCTACAAACCTAACAAATCGAAACGTATGCAAACGTAACATAACACAACCTAAGCAGAGGCGCCTGCTATTTCTGGCATTGCCAGTGTCGCGCAGAGCACAGTAGTGCGTTGACGTACACCGTATTTCAGTGTGTAGCACAAAAGTCCGATCTATCCTCTCATAAGCTGACCAAGCGCAACATAACCTAACGTAGCTTAACTAAATCTAACGTGCCGCGACCACTATTGCTGGCCTCCCCAGAGACCAGCGGAATATGATAGAGCACAGTAGAGCACAGAAGTCCTTGGAATATCTGTGCAGATTACAAGAGTCAAAGCCACCCTAACTTAATCCAACGCAAACTAACCTAGCCGAACGTAATCTGACACAACCTAACGTGCCGATGCCACTATTGTTAGATTGCCCATAGCCAAGTACAACATGCTACAGCACAGCAGTTCGCAGAAAGCCTCCGAAGAGCAGCCAATAGCACAAACGTCGAAGGCATCCAAGCCTTACTCGGCCGAACCAATCAAAGCTGAACGTAGACTACCTAAACCTAACGAGACGAGACCATCATTTCTGGCCTACCCAGATTCGAGCGGAGCATAGTAGAGCAGAGCAGATCGCAGAAATCCACCAAATTGGAGTCTAAGACAAGAAAGTCAAAGCTATCCAAACCTAACCCAAACAAACGTAACCTAACCAATCGCAACATATCCCAACTTAACAAGTCCTGTCCGGTATTACTGTCCTGCCCAGAGCCAAGTAGAGCGCATAAAAACACGACGAAATAGCAGGCTACGCCAAGAAAGTCAAAGCTGTGAAAACCCAACCCAAACAGATATAACCAAGCCATACGTGGCATAAATCAACACAACGTGCCGAGACCACAATTGCTGAAATCCCCAGAGCCTAGCAGAATATGCTACAGCACAGTAGTGCGCAGAAGCCCGGCGCATTGCAGTGTAAAGCACAAAGGTCGAAGGTACCCTAACCTAACCTAACCTAGGCAAACCCAACCAAACGTACCATAGCCCAACCTAACGTGCCGAGACGACTACTTCTGGCCTACCCAGCGCCAAGCAGGAATTATTATTACACAGTAGGGCGCAGAAATCCGCGGATTGCTCTGTATAGCTCAAGAGAATGTTCTATCCTTTCCTACCACCACCAAACGTAACATAGCCAAACGTAGCCTACCTCACACTAACGTGCCACTACCGCTATCGCAGGCCTCGGCTGAGCTAAGCACATTATAGTAGAGCAATGTAGAACGCTGAAATCTCCCAAACGCCAGTGTATAGCACAAAAGACGCAGCTAACCTCTCCTAGCTTGTCCAAACGTAATACAACCAAACGCAACGCAACTTAACCTAACATGCAGAGACCACTTGCTGGCCTCCCCAGAGACAAGCAGGATATACTAGACCACCTCAGACAGCAGAAAGCCGCCAAACAGCAGTGTATGGCATAAAAGTCGGAGATCCCCTAACCGAACCTGACATAACGTAACCTAACCAAATGTAGAATAACTAAACCTATCGTGCCGCGACATCTATTGCTGGCTTCCCCAGAGGCGAGCAGGATTTGCAAAAGCGTAGTAGTGTACAGAAATCCGCCACGTTAGAGAGTAAAGTAGGAAAGGATGTGATACCCTGACATAGCCTGACCAAACCTATTCCAAACAAACGTAACCCACCCCAACGTAATGTGCCTAGCCCACGATTTCTGGCCTCCCCTTCGTCAAGCAGGGCATATGAGAGGAGAGTAGGGGGATCGTACAGGTCCATGGGACGGGAGTGTAGAGTACCAACGTCAATAATATCCCAATCCCACACAAACAAACTTCACCTTACCAAACGTAACCTAAATCGTCCTTACGCGCCGCGGCTATTATTTCTGCAATTCCCAGGGAAAAGCAGGGAATATTAGATCACAGTAAAGTGCAGAAGTCCACCGAATGGCAATGAGCAAAGCAAAAGCAAAGCTATTCTATCCCAAACTAACCACACATAACACAAGCAAACGTACCCTAACTAAACCTAACGTGCCTAGACCAGTATTGCTGACCTCCACTGAGAAAAGCAGAAGATACTATGGTACTGTAGAGCGCAGAAATCCGCCGAACGACAGTCTGTACCACGAAAGTCAAAGCGACGCAAGCCAAACCCAAACTAACATAACCCAACCGAACGTAGACTGACTCAAACAATCGTGCCGACAACACTATGACGTGCATCCCAGGAGTCGAGCAGAGCATAGTAGAGCAATGTAGAGCGTAGAAAGGCACCGAATATTGGAGTATAGCACAAAAGTCAAAGGTAACCTGTCCTAACCTAACCAAACGTAACATAACTGAACGTACCCTACCGCAACCTATAGAGACATGACCGCTAACGCTGACCCCCCAGAGCCCAGCAGAGTATAGTAGAGGGCAGCAGAGCGCAGAAAGCCACCAAATAGGAATATATAGCACAAAAGTCAAAGATGTCCTAGCCCAACCAGACACAACCTAACCTAAGCAAACGTTGAGTAACTAATCCTAACGTGCCGCGACCACTTATACTGGCTTTCCCAGAGGCAGCAGGAAATGCTAGTGTATGGTGGAGAGTAGAAATCTACCGAATAGCAGCGTACACCACGAAAGTCATATCCATCCATACCTAACCCAAGCTAACGCAACGTAACCAAACGTAAGGTAACTCAACCTAACGTGCAGAGAGCACTCATCCTGTGGTCCACAAACACAAGCATAGTGTGATAGGGCTCAGAATGGCGCAGAAGTCTGTAGGATAGCAGTGTATAGCACAAAAGTCAAAGCTGTCCTATTCTAATCTGACCAAACGTAACGTAACAGAATAAAACTTGTCACATCCTGAGGTGCCGGGACCGCTGTTGCTGCCATCCCCAGAGCCAAGTAGAACATATTACAGGAGAGTAGAGCGAAGGAATACATGGAATCGAAGTGCATAGCACGAGAGTCGTAGTTACCCTGTCCCAACGTAGCCATAAGTAACACAACCGGACGTAGCTTAACTGAACCTAACTTGCCGAGGCCACAACTGCAAACCTCTACGTAGCCAAGCAAAATGTACGAAAGCACAATAGAGCTCAGTAATCCACAGCATTGAAGTGTATAGCACAGAAATGAAGGATATCCTAACGCAACATGTCCTATCGTAACCTATCCGAACGTAGCGTAACTCAACGTATGGCGCAAAGACAAGAATTGATGGCATCCCCAGTGCCAAGCAGAGCATATTAGGGCAATGAAGAGCGCGATATTTCCCCGAATGGCGGTGTGCAGCACAAAAGTCATAGCTACCCTCTCCTAACCTAACCAAACGTAACATAACCATACGTAATCTGTCCTAAGCTGACGTGCCGCGACCAATATTGCTGGCCTCCCGAGAGTCAAGCAAAGTAGAGTTGAGCACAGTACGGGACAGAGATCCACAGAATAGCGGTGAATAGCACAAGAGACCAATCCATCCTATCCTAAACAAACCAATCGTAAGATAACCAAACGCAGCATAATACGGCCTGTCGTGCCACGGCCACTATAGCTGGCCTCCTCAGAGTCCAGCAGTGTGTAGTAGAGCACAGTACAGCGCGGAAAGCCACCAAATAGAATTGTACGGCCAAAAGTCAAAGGTATACTTACCTAACCAGACCTAACGAAACATAACCACGCGTAGAATGACTAAACGTAACGAGCAGAGACCAATACTGCTGGCCTCCTCATAGCCATGCAGAATGTACTAGAGCACCGTAGAGCGCAGAAATCCAACGAATAGCAGTTTATAGCATAAAAGTGGAAGCCATCCTAACCAAACTTAGCCTAAACTATCTGAACCCAACGTAACCTAACTCAACCGAACGTTGAACGAGAGCCACTCCTGGCCTCCACGGGGTCAAGCGCATGCTGGTACAGCGATGCAGATTGCAGGTGTCGACCGGACAGTAGTGTATAGCGCAGAAGTCTGAGCCGTCCTAACCAAATACATCCTAACCTAACCTGACCAAACGTAACACAACTCAACCCAACGTGCAGAGGCCACAATTGCTGGCCACACCTGGTCCAACGAGAGCACATTAGAGCTATGTGGAGAGCAGAAATCCACCGCATTGCAGTGTACAGACCAAAAGTCAAGGTTATCCTAACCTAACCTTGCCTACCGCAACCCAACGGAACGTAGACTTTTTAAATCTAACGAGCCAAGTCCACTGTTACAGGAATCCCCTTCGCCGAGCAGGGCGTATTAGGTTAGAGTACAGAGCACACGTCCATAGAATGACAGTGTATAGCACGAAAGTCAAAGATACTCTATCCTAACACAAGCGAGTCTATCCAGACCAAACGTAACCTAATGCATGCTAACGCGCCGCGGCCAATAATTCCGGAAATCACAAAGCAAAGCAGGGACTCCTAGGACTCAGTGGAACGCAGAAGTCCACCGAACAGCTGCGTACTCTACAAGAGACATAGATAACATTGGCGTAACGAAACCAAATATAGTAAATCCAAGCGTAACCCAACTAACATATAGTGCCCAGACCGCTATTGCTGTCATCCTCAGAGTAAAGCAGAATTTACAAGAGCACAGGAAAATACGGAAATCGTCCGCAATGTAGTAAAAAGCACAAAAGTCAAAGATACACTAACCAAACCTATGCTAAGCCAGCCCAGCCTAGCGTAATGTAACACAATCTAGCGTGCCGATATCACTGTTGCTGGCCTCCGCAGAGGCAACCAGAACATACTAGAGCACAGAGGAGCGCAGAAGTCCACCGTATATAGGTGTACAGCACAAAAGTCAAAGAAGGCCTTACCTAACCTGTCATAACGTAACCTAGTCAAACGAGGCCAAACACAATCTAAAGTGCCGAGACCACCATCGCTGGAATCCATAGCGCCAAGCAGGGCGTATTGCAGCACACCAAAGCGCAGAAATCTAACGAATAGCTGTGTGTAGCGCAGAAGTCAAAGCCATCCCATCCTAACCAAACCAGAGGTAACCTAACCAAACGCAGCCTACAGAACCTGACGCGCCGCGACCACTATCACTGGAATTCCCAGAGCATGGCAGCGAATATTAGGTCACAGTAGAACGCAGAAATCTGCCGCAATGTAGTGCAAAGCACAAAAGTCGAAGCTATCCTTTCCTAACCTAGCCAATGGTAACATTACGGAACATGACATAACTCAACCAAACGTGCCACAACCGCTATTGCTGGCGTCCGACAGCATAGCAGTATGCAGCACAAAAGTCAAAGCCAGAACAAACAAACTTAAACGAACCTAACCTTACCAAACGCATCCTACCTCGACCAAAAGTGCCGCGACCGTCATTGCTGGCCTGCCCAAAGACAAGCAGATGCTAATAGAGCAATGCTGTGCGCAGATGTCAACTGAACAGCAATGCATAGCACAAAAGTCAATGCTATCCTATCCAAACCTAACCAAATGCAACTCAATCTGACGTATCGTGACACAAACGTTCGAGCTACGACCGCTATTGCAAATCTCACGTGAGCTATGCAGTGTATAGCAGAGAAATGAAGAACGCTGATATCGTGCGGACAGCAGTTTGTGGCACAAAAGCACAAGCTATCATGTCCGAACATAACCAAACGTAACATAGCCAAACGCAACGTAACTCAGACATACGTGTCGAGAATAATACCGCTGGGACCCCATAGCCAAGCAGAATATACTAGAGCACGGTAGAGCGCAGAAAGCCACCAGATAGCAGTGTATAGCACAAGAGTCAAAGCAATCCAAACCAAGCATGACATAACCTTACGTATCCAAATGCAGCCTGACGCAGCCAATCGTGCCACGACCACTATTGCTGGCCTGCACAGGGACAAGCGGAACATATTAGAGCACAGTAGAGCGCAGAAGTCCACCGAATAGCAGTGTATAACACAGAAGTCGAAGTTATCCTATCCTAACCTTACCAAACGTATCCAAACCGAAGGTAACGTGACTGAACCTAACGTGCCGAGAGCACCATTGCCGGCAACCCCATCGCAAAGCAGAGCATACTAGAGAAAAGCAGATCTCAATAATCTACCGAACAACAGTGTATACCACGAATGTCAGAGCAATCCGAACCTAACCAAAACTATCGTAACAGAACCTAACGCAGCCTAACCCGACCTATCGTGCTACGACCGCCATTGTGGGTTTCCCCAGAGTAGAGAAGGGTATAGTAGTGCAACAAAGAGCGCAGAAATATACCGTATAGCAGTGTATAGCACAAGCGTCACTGATGTTCAATCATACCCTAATCAAGCGTAAAATCACCAAACACAACATCGCTCAACCTGGCGAGTCAACAGCACTGGTTATGGCCACACCGTAGCCAAGCAGAATATACTAGAGCAGAGTAGATATCAGAAATCCACCGAATAGCATTATATAGCACAAACGTCTAAGCCATCCTTACCAAACTTAACCTGCCCTAACCAAACCAAACGTAACTTAACAGAACGGAATGTGCCACGCTCAATGTTCCTGGCCTCCACAGAGGCAAGCAGATGCAAGTACAGCAATGCCGAGCGCAGATATCGACCAAATAGCAGTGTATACCGCAAAAGTCAACGCTATCCTAACCAAAGCAAACACAACCCAGTCAAGCCAAACGTAACATAACACAAGCTAACGCGCCGAGCCCACCATTGCTGGCCTCCACTAAGCCACGCAGAATATACTAGAGCACACTAGAGCGCATAAGCCGCCGAATAGCGGTGTCTAGCACAAGAGTCAAAGCTATCCTATCCTGACCTAAGCAATCGTAGCATAAGCAAACGTAACATGACACAACCTAACCTGCCTAGACCACTATTACTGAGCTCCTCGGATCAAAGCAGATCCTATTATATTACACCAGAGCGCAGAAACGCCAGAATTGCAGTGTATAGTACAAAAGTTAGAGCCATCGTTTCCTAGCCGAACCAATCGCAGAATAACCAAACGTACCATAACCCAAAGTAAGGTGTCGACACCACTATTGCTGGCCTCCCCAGAGGCATTCAGGGCACACTAGAGCGCAGTAAATCGCAGGAGTCCATCGAGCACCAGTTTATACCACGAAAGTTAAAGCAATCCGAACCTAACCCAAACTAATATAACCAATTCAAACGTAGCTTAACTCAACCTGTCGTCCCGTGCCTGCTGTTACCGGCCTCCCCCGAGGCGAGCAGAGTATAGTAGAGCAATGTAGAGCGTAAGAATCCACCGTATGGCGGTACATAACACAAAGGTCAAAGCAGTCATTTCGAAAGCTATCTAAGGCTTACCTAACCTAGCGTAATCGAATACAACCAAACGTGTCACGACCACTATTGCTAGCCTGCCCAGAGACTAGCGGATGCTAGTAGAACAACGCAGAGCGCAGACGTCGACCGGATATCTGTGTATAGCACAATAGTCAAAGCCATCCCAACTAAGCATATCACAAACTGACCTGGCCAGGCTTAACATTACTCAGCCAAACGTGCCACGACAGCTGCTACTGGCTTCCCTAGAGAACTAGCAGATGCTACTAGAGCAATGCTGTGTACACCTATTGGCCGAATACCAGTGCACAGCGGAAAGGTCGAAGACATCCCGACCAAACATAGCCTAACCTAACATAAACGAACGAAACGTTACACAGAAGAACGTGTCACGACCGTCGTTGCTGGCCTCCCCACAGACATGGAGATGCTAGTAGAGCAATGCAATGTACACATATCGACCGAGTAGCAGTGTATAGCACGCATGCAGGAGTAACGTGGAGAGCAGAAGCTCACCGAATAGCCGTTTATGGCACAAAAGATAAAGTTACCCTCTCCTAACCTAACCAACGTAACATATCCAAACACAACGTATTGCAACCTTACATTGCGAGACCACTATTGCTGGCAACCACAGAGCCAAGAAGAAGTCAGTCGCATTGCTGTGTACAGCACAAAAGTCGGAGGCATCCTGTCCTAACGTGACCAAGCCTAACCTAACCGAGCGCAGCCTAACTCAGCGTAACGTGTTGAGACCACGATTGATGGACTCCCCAGGGCCAACCAGAAAATATGCGAGGAGAAAAGAGCGCCGAGGTCCATAGAATCGCAGTGTATAGCACAAAAGTCAAAGATCCCCAATCCTTACCTAGCCAAACGTAACATAACACAATCTATCGCGCCGCGACCACTATTGCTATTATCCGCGGAGCCGAGCAGCAGATATCACAGTAGAGTTGAGAACAGTAATCCATAGAATCGCAGTGTATTGCAGAAAAGTCAATACTATCCGGACCCAACACAAACAAACCTAACCTACCTAAACGTGGCATAGCTCAACATAGGGTGCCGCGACCACTATTGCTGGCCTCCCTAGGGTCAAGCAGAATGTAGTAGAGCAAAGTAGAGCACAGAAATCCGTCGAATGGCATTGTATAACACGAAAGCCCAAGCTATCCGAACGGAGCTTTGCATAACCTATCACAACCGAACGCAACTGAGCTCAACCTATCGTGCAGAGGCCACAATTTCTTGCCTCCCCAGAGCCGAGCAGAAAATAAGCGAGCACAGTAGAGCGCAGAAATCCACAGAATATCAGTGTACAGCACAAAAGTCAATGTTGCACTAACCAAACCTATCCAAGCCAAACGCAACCTAACACAGACAAATTTGCCGGAACCACAGTTGCTGGTCTCCCGAGAGTCAGGCAGAACGTATTAGGGAACGGTACAGCGCAGAAATCCACCTTATAGAAGTGTATAGCATAAAAGTCAGAGCTATCCCATCCCTACGTACCCAAACGTATACTAACCAATTCTATCGTGCCGAGACATCTAATGCTGCCCTCCACAGAGCTAATCAGAGCATCTGAGAGGGGAGTAAAGCGCAGAATTCCACCAAATAACAGTCTCTGACGCGATAGTCAATGCTATCCAAACTTACCCCACACTAACGCAACGTAACCAAACGTAGCCTAACTCTACCTAACTGGCCGAGAAGTTATTGCTGGCCTCCCTATGGACGAGCGGGTTGTTATAGAGCAACGTAGAGAGTAGAAACCACCGATTAGCAGTGTATAAGACAAATGTCTAATCTGTCCTCTCCTAACCTATCCAAACGTTATATAGCCAAACGCATATTAACAAAACCTAACGTGCCTAGACCAATACGGCTTGCCACCCCAGGGCCAAGCAGAATATAATAGAGCACCGTAGAGCGCAGGAAGCTACCAAATAGAAGCGTTTAACGCGAAGGTCATATATATCCAAACCTAACCAGACCTAACCTAACCTAACCTAACCAAAACGTTGAAGAACTATACCTAGCGAGTCGAGGCCGGCATTTCTGGCCTCCACAGAGCCTAGCAGAACATGTTGGAACACCGTAGAGCGCAGAAATACAACGACTAGTATTGTAAAGCACAAAAGTCAAAGCCACCCTAACCAAACCAAATGTAACATATCTCGAACTGTCGTGACACGCAGGCTATTGCTGGTCTCCCTAGAGACGAGCAGAGCACAGTAGAGCAATGAAGATCGCAGAAATCAGCGGAATATCAGGGTACAGCACAGAAGTCAAAGCTATCCTTTCCTAACTTAACCAAACGTAACATAACCAAACGCAACGTATCACAACTTAACGTGCCTACATCACTACTGCTGACTTCCCCAGAGCCAAGCAGATTATAATGGAGTGCCGTAGGGCGCCCAAACCCGCCGAACGTCAGTGAAAAACGCAAAAGTCAAAGATAACATAACCTGACCTTCTTTCACGAGGGGGAAATCTGCCAAAGATACCCCGCCCCCTTAGGGGAGAGGGCGGATTTATGTGAGATTTTTACCCGCTAAAACCCCCACGATTGCCTGTCCTTCGCATTACTGGGCG
>NW_016914142.1:0-379 GCF_001483705.2 Eufriesea mexicana | reverse complement strand
GTTCTATTTTATCGACAATTTAGACTAATAACGTTGTGAGCTAGGTATTCTACATACATAAGGGTGAAAGATCCTATTGGTTTGTTGTAACCATTGCATTGCAATATAATCTGACGGAAAAGTCCAATTTTAATGACATTTTCGGCCAATATTGTGGTGAGCATGCCTTTCTGCGTAAATATGAAGGAAAGAAGCTATTGATTTGCTATAGCCATTGCATTCCAATAAAATCTGCCTGAAAAGTTCAATTCTATTGACATTATCGTCAAATATTGAGGCGAGCAGACGAATCTGAATAAATACGAAGGAAAGATTCCATTCGTTTGCTGCAGCCCTAGCATTGCAGTGGAATCTGACCGGAAAGCACATTATCGTCTAA
>NW_016914141.1:0-554 GCF_001483705.2 Eufriesea mexicana | reverse complement strand
TACGATAGGTTAGGATTGGTTGGGTTGGGTTAGGTTAGGTTAGGTTAGGTTAGGATTTGTTGGATTATGTTAGGTCAGGTTAGGTTAGGTTTGGTTATATTAGGTTATGTAGTTTGGGTAGCATATGTTAGGTTAGGTAAAGCTTGGGTAGGATAGGTTAGGATAGGTTTTGCAGTGCTAGGTTAGGTAAGGTTAGGTTAGGTTAGGTTCGGTTAGGATTGGTAGGGTTATGTTAGGTTAGGTTAGGTTAAGTTAGGTTATGTTAGGTTAGGGTAGGTTACGTGTGGTCAGGTCAGGTCACGTCAGGTCACGTCGGTTCATGTCAGGGCAGGCCAGACCACACCAGGTCGGGTCAAGTGAGGTCAGGTCAGGACGGGTCAGGTCAGGTCAGTTCATGTCAGGTCATGTCGGGTCATGTCAAGTCAGATCATATCAGGTCAGGTCAGGCAAGGGTAGGTCAGGTGAGGTCAGGTCAGGTCAAGCCATGTCGTGCCAGGTCAGGTCAGGTCAGGTCAGGACAGGTCAGGTCAGGTCAGGTTAGGTTATCTTAGGTT
>NW_016914140.1:4613-6207 GCF_001483705.2 Eufriesea mexicana | reverse complement strand
GATATTTTCGACTAATACTGTGGTGAGCTAACTTTCTTGCATTAACAAGGAGGCAGAATACTACTGGCGTGCTATTCCCATTGCAATGCTATATAATCTGGTTGGAAAATTCTATTCTATTGATATTTTTCGGACAATATCGTGGTGAGCTGACCTCCTCGCATAGATAAGGAGGAAAGATTCTATTGGCGTGCAACTACCATCGCAATGCCATAGAATCTGCATGGAAAACTCAATTTTATTGACATTTTCAAATAATATCGTGATGAGATACGTTTTTTTGCATTAATAAGGAGGAACGATCCTATTTGCGCGCTATACCCGTTGCAATGCTATATAATCTGGCTGGAAAATCATATTTTATTAACATTTTCTTTTAATATCTTGGTGAGGTAACTTTCTTGCCTAAATAAGGAGGAAAGAAACTATTCGCGTGCTATAGCCATTGCAATGCTATAGAATCATGCTGGATAATTAAATTTTATTGTCATTTTCTACTAATATCGTTGTGAGCTTGCTTTCTTGCATAAATAATTTGCTTTCTTGCATAAATATGGAGGAAAGATTCTATTGGCGTGCTATAGCCATTGCAATGCTATGGAATCTGCATGGGAAATGCAGTTTTATTCACATATACGACTATTGCCGTGGTGTGCTAGCTTTCTTGCATAAATAAGGAGGAAAGATTCTATTTGCGCGCTATACCCGTTGCAGTGCTATAGAAACTGGCTGGAAAATTCAATTTTATAGACGTTTTCGTTTAATATCGTGGTGAGGTAACTTTCTTGCTTAAATAAGTAGGTAAGTCTCTATTGTCGTGCTATTTCCATTGCAATGCTACAGAATTTGACGGGAAAATTAAATTTTATTGACATTTTCGGCTAATATCGCGGTGAGCTAACCTCCTTGCATATATAAGGAGGAAGAATACGCTTGGCGTGCTATTGCCACTGCCGTGCTATATAATCTGGCTGGAAAATTCAATTTTGTTGACATTTTCGGATAATATCGTGGTGAGGTAACTTTCTTGCTTAAATAAGTAGGTAAGTCTCTATTGTCGTGCTATTTCCATTGCAATGCTACAGAATTTGACGGGAAAATTAAATTTTATTGACATTTTCCGGCTAATATCGCGGTGAGCTAACCTCCTTGCATATATAAGGAGGAAGAATACGCTTGGCGTGCTATTGCCACTGCCGTGCTATATAATCTGGCTGGAAAATTCAATTTTGTTGACATTTTCGGATAATATCGTGGTGAGCTGACCTCCTTGCACAGATAAGGAGGAAAGATTCTATTGGCGTGCAATAGCCATCGCAATGCTATAGAATCTGCTTGGAAAATTCAATTTTATTCATATTTTCAAATATTATCGTGGTGAGTTAACTTTCTTGCATAAATAAGGAGGATAGACTCTATGGGCGTGCTATAGACATTGCAATGCTAGAGAATCTGCGCGGAAAGTTCAGTTTGATTGATATTTTCGACTAATACTGTGATGAGCTATCTTTCTTGCATTAACAAGAAGGAAGAATACTATTGGCGTGCTATTGCCATTGCAGTGCTATATAATCTGGCTGGAAAATTCAATTTT
>NW_016914140.1:0-1006 GCF_001483705.2 Eufriesea mexicana | reverse complement strand
GGAGGAAAGATTCTATTTGCGCGCAATACCCGTTGCAGTGCTATCGAAACTGGCTGGAAAATCTAATTTTATTGACATTTTCGAATGATATCGTGGTGAGCTAACTTTCTTGCATAAATAATGAGGAAATCTTCTATTCGCGAGCTATGGCCATTGCAGTGCTATATAATCTGGCTGGAAAATCATATTTTATTAACATTTTCTTTTAATATCTTGGTGAGCTAACTCTCTTGCCTAAATAAGGAAGAAAGAAACTATTGGCGTGCTATAGCCATTGCAATGATATATAATCTGGATGGAAATAAAATTTTATTGACATTTTCGACTAATATCGGTGTGAGCTAACATTCTTGCATAAATAAGGAGGAAGGATTCTATTGGCGTGCAATAGCCATTGCAATGACATATAATCTGGCTGGAAAATTAAACTTTCTTGACATTTTTGACTAATATCGGGGTGAGATAACTTTCTTGCATAAATAAGGAGGAAAGATTCTATTGGCGTGCTATAGCCATTGCAATGATATATAATCTGGATGGAAAATTTAATTTTATTGACATTTTCGACTAATATCGGGGTGAGCTAACATTCTTGCATAAATATGGAGGACGGATTCTATTGGCGTGCTATAGCCATTGCAATGACATATAATCAGGATGGAAAATCCAATTTTGTTGACATTATCGGATAATATCGTGGTGAGCTTACCTCCTTGCACAGATAAGGAGGAAAGATTCTATTGGCGTGCAATAGCCATCGCAATGCTATAGAATCTGCATGGAAAATTCAATTTTATTGACATTTTCAAATAATATTCTAATATCGGGGTGAGCTCACATTCTTGCATAAATATGGAGGAAGGATCCTATTTGCGCGCTATGCCCGTTGCAGTGCTATAGAAACTGGCTGGAAAATTCAATTTTATTGGCATTTTCGTTTAACATCGTGGTGAGGTATCTTTCTTGCTTAAATAAGTAGGAAAGATGCTATTGTCGTGCTATTTCC
>NW_016914139.1:0-2367 GCF_001483705.2 Eufriesea mexicana | reverse complement strand
CACCCATCCATCCATCCATACATGCATCCATACAGACATCAATACGTACATCCATACATACAACAATACATACATCCATACACACATTCATAGATACATACTTCCATGCATGCATACATACATCCATGCATACATCCATTCAAACATCCATACATACATTAATACATCCATCCAACCATCCATACATCCATACACACGTGCATCCGTAAATTCGTACATCCATAAGTCCGTACATCCATATATCCATACATCCACACATGCATACATCCATACTTTCTTACAACCATACATTCATACATACACACATCCATAAACGCATACTTCCATACATCCATACATCCTTACATCCATCCATCCATACATCCATCCATTCATACATCCATAGAGACATCAATACATACATCCTTACATACACCAATACATTCATCCATACATACATCCATAGACACATACTTACATACATCCATACATACATCCATGCATACTACCATTCAAACATCCATACATACATCCACGCATACATCCATGCACACATCCATGCATACAGCCATACATGCGTCCATACACCCATACAAACAGCCATACCTACATCCATAGGTACATGCGTTAATTAAACCATACATGCATTCATACATACATCACCACATACATACATCCATATATGCATTCATTCGTTCGTCCATCATTCGATACATCCATCCACCAGTACATCCAATCATACATACATCCATACATACGTACATCCATACACCCGAACATACGTTCATCCGTACCTCAATCCATCCATACATCCATCCATCCATCCAACCATTCATACATACATTCATCCATCCATACATCCATCTTTACATACATTCATCCATCCATACATCCACCCATCCATACATTCATCGATACATACAACCATCCATCCATACAAGCACCCATCCGTACACCCATCGATCCATACATCTATCCATCCATACATCCAACCATCCATACATTAATACATCCACACATCCATAAATCATTCCATCCATACATCCATTAAACCATACAAACATCCATACATACATCCATTCATACATCCATACATGCATCCAACCATACGTCCATCCACAGTTACACCCATCCATCCATACATCCACACAGATATACATCCATCCATCCGTACATCCACTCATCCATACATGCATCGAACCATACATCCATTCATCCATACTTGCACCGATCCATACATCCATCGATCCATACATCTGCCCACCCATAGATCCACCCGTCCATACGTCCGCCGATCCATAAATCTATCCATTCACACACCCATCCATGTACACATCCATACATCAACACGACCCTACATCCATAAACCCGTCCACTCGTACCTCCATCATTCGATACATCCATCCATCCATATATCCATACATATATAAATCCATACAGCCATACTTCCGTACATTCGTCCATCTGTACCTCAATCCATCCACACTTCCAACCATCCATACAGCCATCCATCCATACATACGTCCACACATACATCCATACTTCCATACATCCATCCATCCAAACATCCACCCATCCATACAACCATCCATCCATACAGGCACCCATCCATACATCCATACATATATACATCCATACATAAATACATCCGTACATCCATACGTTCATGCATCCGTACATTCACACATCCATACATCCACAAATCCGTCCAACCTGACAGCCATCCATCCATCCATACATCCATACGCACATCCACACATCCATACATACTCCCATACACACATCCATAAAGCCATACATAAACCCATACACTCACCCACACATACATGCATTGATACAACCGTACATACATCCATACATATATCCATACTTCCAACCGTAGACTCATCCGTACATTCGCCCATCCATACACGCGTCCATTCGTTCATCCATCCATCCACCCATCCACAAATCCATCTAACCATACATCCATCCATCCATATATCCATTCATATATACATCCATACATCCATACATCCGTAGATCCGTCCATCCATACCTCTATCCATCCACACATTCATCTATCGATACTGCCATCCATACATACATCAATCCACCCGTACATCGACCCATCCATACATCGATCGTTCTATACCTCCATACTTCCACCATCCATATGTTCATAAATCCATCCATACGTACTTCCTTCCATCGATACACCGGTCCATCCATACATCCATACATATACAAATGCATTTATCCATACATCCGTACATCCGTCCATCCATACCTCAATACATTCATATATCCACTCATCCATACAGCCATCCATCCATACGTCCACACATCCATACATGCATCCAACCATACATCCTTCCAACCATACATCCATACATCGACACACCCATT
>NW_016914138.1:0-837 GCF_001483705.2 Eufriesea mexicana | reverse complement strand
ATCACCAGCCATAACTGTACTAGACAATGATTATTCTAGAATTGCTGTTAAATTTAAATTAGCTGAAAACAAATTTGTCCAACTGCCAAAAGTACTGCGATGTTGGCTCTATTCAGTAGTGCCTCCACAAATGACAGTGCCGCAAGTAAAAATGTGACATTCCGTCGTAAATCAAGAAACGCCACAGTATGTAAATCACCAGTGAACAGATTAGTCCAACGTCCACAGTCCTCTATTGGTGAATATACCTACTAACGTACTGGGCGCTGTTAATACCTCTAGCTGTAACTGGTGTATACATTGGCTATTCCAGAACTACTGTAGAACTTGTATTATCCCTGTACAGACTAATCCAACGGCTAGAGTGATCTGATGATGGATGTTACAAGTACCGTGCTGTCAATTATAATGTTCTCTAGCCATAACCGTGCAGTGCGTCTATTATCATAGACTTGCTTTAGGATTCAAGTCATCAGCGTTCTAATCATTCCAGCGGCTACAGTACTGTGATGTTGCTGTACTTAGTACTCTTTCATCATCTGTCAATGTCTCGAGCGATGGTGGGATCGCCATTCTAGGATTTAATTAGGATGTAAATCATCACAGAACAGATTAATCCAATGGCTACAGTGCTCTACTGGTGAATATAACAGCTATCATACTGGGAGCTGTTAACGCCTCTAGCAGTATCTAGCGCGTACGTTGTATACGCAAAAACTACTGTATTATTTAAATCGACAGTGTACCGACTATTCCAGCTGCTGCAGTAGTGTCGATGGATGTACTCATTACGGTTGCGTCAGTTGTTAATATCTCGAACTGTAACCGACATTTCTT
>NW_016914137.1:0-450 GCF_001483705.2 Eufriesea mexicana | reverse complement strand
TCAAAATCTATATCCTGTTATATCATGGTGAATAGTTCGCCTAACGCCTTCAATCCAATGGTACGTACAGCCATCTACTTGCCAGAGTATATGTCTGTTCAAAATCAATAACTGTTTATAGCTTTGTGAATAGATCGCCTATCGCCTCCAATCCAATGGCAAGTACACCCATCTTCATGCCAGAGAATACGTCTATTCAAAATCTATATCCTGTTATATCATGGTGAATAGTTCGCCTAACGCCTTCAATCCAATGGCAAGTACTGCCATCTACTTGCCTGACAATAGTTCTGTTCAAAATCTATAATCTGTTATAGCTTGGTGAATAGATCGCAAAACGCCTTCAATCCAATGGCAAGTGCTGCCATCTACTTACCTGACAATAGTTCTGTTCAAAATCTATAATCTGTTATAGCTTGGTGAATAGATCGCAAAACGCCTTCAATCCAA
>NW_016914136.1:10186-24226 GCF_001483705.2 Eufriesea mexicana | reverse complement strand
TCAAAATAGCCTACCCTAACCGAGCCAAACGTAACACATCTAAACGTAACATAAATCAACCTACCATATAGCCTACCCTAACCGAGCCAAACGTAACACATCTAAACGTAACATAAATCAACCTAACATGACGTAACCACTAGTGCAGGCATCCACAGGGACAAGAAGAATGTACTAGAGCGCTGCAGAGCGCAGGAATTCACCGCAATGCAGTGAATACCGCAAAAGCCGCAGGTATCCTGGCATAACATGACCTAACCTAACGTAAGCAATCTTCTCATACTTCATCATAACGTGCAGCGACCACAGCTCCTGGCCTGCCCATGCCCAAGCAGAAAATAGTAGGGTGAAGTGGATCACCGGAATACACCGATTAACGGTGTATACCACGAGAGTCAAAGTTATCCTAACAACACTTAACCTAACCTAGCCGAACCAAACGTAACCTATCTCAACCTAACGTGCCGCGACCGCTATTGCTGGCATCCACCGAGATAAGCAGAATATAGAAGAGAACCGCAGATCACGGAAAGAAGCATATAGCAGTGTAGAGGACAAATGTAGAAGTATCCTATACTAACCAAGCCAAACGTAACACCACTGAACGTAACATAACTCAACCTAACATGCCGAGTCCTCCACGGCTGACCTCCACAGGGACAAGCAGAGAATACTAGAGCGCAGAAATCCACTGCATGTCCGTATATGGCTCAAAAGCCGAACATATCCTGACCTAACTTGACATAACCTAACCTAACCAAACATAGTGTAACATAACACAACGTGCCGAGACCACTATTGCTTGCCTCCCACTGTCCAGCAGAGCATATTAGAGAACACAAGAGCGCAGATATAAACGGAATAACAGTGCTTAGCACAAAAGTCAAAGTAGCCTATCCTAACCTAGCCAAACGTAACATATCCATATGCAACCTGACTCAACCTAACACGACGGGACCAGTATTACTGGCGCCAACAGGTACAAGCAGAATGTACTGGAGCACAGTATTTTGCATGAAAACACCGCACTGAAGTGAAGAGCACAATAGCCGTACATATCGTAACGTAACCTGACGTAACCTAACCTAACAAAACGTAAAATGGCTCAAAGTAACGCGCCGTGACCACTGCTCCTGGCCTCCCCAGGGCCAAGCAGAATGTGGTAGAGGAGGGCCGAGCGCAGGAGTCCCCCGAATAGCAGTGTGCAGCACGAAAGTCAATGATAACATGACCGAACTTGACAAAACGTAACCAAGCCAAACATAACGGAGCCAATCCTAACGTGCCACAACCACTATTGCTGACCTCTCCAGCGTCAAGCAGAATATACTACAACACAGCAGAGAGCAGAAATCCACCGCATTGCAATGTAGTGCACAAACGCCGTTGATATCCTAACATAACCGTCCTAACCTAACCTGACGTAACCTTACCTAAATCAACCTAACGTGCCGAGACCAGTATTACTGGGCACCCCTGTGTCAAGCAGAGCATATTACAGCACACTAGAGCGAAGAGATCCACTGAATAGCAGTGCAGAGCAGAAAAGTCAAAGTAGCGTCTCCTAACCTAGCCACACGTTACACATCCAAACGTAACATAGCTCAACCTAACATGACGAGACCACTGTGAGGACACCGAAACCGAACCGGGAATAACCTAACCTAACCAAACGTAGGGTAACTCAACATAGCGTGCAGAGACCACTATTGCAGCCCTCCCCAGATCCAAGTAGAATATACTAGAGCACTGCAGAGCGCAGATATCCACCGTACTGCAGTGTACAGCACAAAAGCCGAGGTAGAATATCCTAGTATGGTCAAACGTAACGCATCCAAACTCAGCCTAACTCAACCTAACATGACGAGGCCACAATTGCTCGCCTCCGCAGCGACAAGCAGAATGTACTAGAGCACAGTATAGCGCGGAAATCCACCGCACTGCAGCGAAAAGCACAAAAACGGCCGTTATCCTACCACAACCAGCCCTAACCTAACCTAACGAAACGTAGCATAGCACAGCATAGCGTGCAGCTACCACTGCTCCTGGCCTCCCCATAGCCAAGCAAAATGTAATACAGCTCAGTAGACCACAAAAGTATACCGAATAATAGTGTATAGCATGAAAGTCAAAACTACCGTTACCGAACTTAATCCAAACTAAATTAACCGAAAGCAACATAACTCAACCTATTGTGCCGACACCAATATTGCTGGCATTCCGAGGGCTAAGCATAATTTAGTAGAGCACAGTACAGCGCAGGTATACTCCGGAAAGCAGTGTATTGCTCGAAAGTCTATGATACCCGCCCGAGAATAATCTAACCTAACCTAACAAAACGTATACTAACACAAACTAACGTACCGAGACAACTACTTCTGGCCTAAACAGCCCAACGCAGAAAGTATTTGAGCGGAGTAGAGAGTATAAATCCGCGGATAGGTGTGTGAAGCACGAAAGTCTAAACTATCATGTCCTAACGTCCCAAACGCAACATAACCGTACGTAGCATATCGCTATCTAACGTGCCGGCACCACTATTGCTGGCCTCCCCGGAGCCAAGCAGAAAATTCTGGAGCACATCACGCCGTAGAAATCCACCGCATTGCAGTGAATATCTCAAAAGCCGTAGATATCCTTGCATAATCTGACCTAGCCTAACCTAACCAGACGTAGCATAGCCAAACATAGATTGCAGCAACCACTGCTCCTGGCTTCCACATAGAGAAGCATAGTGTAGCATAGCACAGTAGATCACAGAAATACACCGAATCGCAGTGTATGGCACAAAGGACAGAGAAACCGTAACCACGCCTTTCTAACCTACCTTAGCGAAACGTAACATAACTCAATATGTCGTGCCGATACCGCTATTACTGGCCATCCCAGAGCCAAGCAGAGCTTGTTGGAGCACAGTAGGGCGCATAAGTCCACCGAGTGGAAGTGAACGGCTCGAAATTCTCAGATATAATGTCCAAATGTAAGCAATCTTGTCACATGCAAACGTAGCCTAACTAAAGCTAACGCGCCGAGACCACTATTGGTGGGCTCCCCAGAGCCAAGCAGAGAACATTAAAACGCAGTAGTGCGTAAAGGTCGTAGGATTGCAGTGTATAGCACAGATGTCTAAGCACTACTGTCCTAACCTAACCAAGCATAACGCATACAAACGTAGCCAAACTCAACCTAACACGACGAGACAACTATTGCTGGTCTCCACAGAGACAAGCAGAATGTACCATGGCACAGTAGAGCGCAGAAATCCACCGCATTGCAGTGAGTGGCGCAATGGCAGTAGATATCTTTGCCGAACCTGACCTAGCCTAACCTGACCGGACGTTGCATATCTCAATGTGACATGCCGCGGCCACTGTTCCTGGCCTCCCCAGAGCCAAACAGAATGCAGTACAGCGCAGTAGATCTCAGAAACTCAACGAATAGTAGTGTAAGGCACAAAAGTCGGAGTAGCTCATTCTAACCTAGCCAAACGTAACATATCCAAAGGAAGCCTAACAAAATCTAACGTTGCGAGGAAACTATTGCTGCCATCCACATAGACAGGAAGAGTGTTCTAGAGCTCAGTAGTCCGCAGGAATACCACGCATTGCAGTGAATAGCAAAGAAGACGAAGATATCATAACATAAGCTGACCTATCCTAACCAAACCAAACGTAGCGTAACTCAACAGAGCGTGCCGCGGCCACTGCTGCCGGGCTCCACAGAACCAAGCAGAATACAGTAGAGCACATTAGAACACAGGAACCCGCCGAATAATAGTGTACAGCACGGCGGTCGAAGACGACCTGACCAAACATAAACTGGCATAGCCTAATCAACCGTAGCCTAACGCAACATAACGAGCCGCGACTATTGCTGGCCTCTCCAGGGCCATGAAGAAAATCGTAGGGCGCAGTCGAGTGCAAAAGTCTTCCGAAAAGCATTTTAAAGCACGAAAGGCAAAGATAACCTCACCGAGATTGACATAACTTAAACTAATCAAACGTCGCATTACTCAACGTAACCTGCCGTGATCACTATCGCTGGCATCCTCACAGCCAAGCAGAAAGTATTAGAACGGAGTAGGGCGCTGAAATCGGCGGATAGCAGTGTTTAACAAATACGTCTGAATTACCATATCGTAACCTCACCAAACGTAATGTACTCGAAAGTGGCATAGCTAAATCTACCGTGCCGAGACCAATATTGCTGGCACTCCCAGGGCTAAGCATAATATAGAGAAGCACCGTGCAGCGCAGGAATACTCCGAATAGCAGTGCATAGTTCAAAGGTCAAAGAAACCCAAACCAAACATTCCCACCCTGCCACAAAGAAACGTAGACAACTCAACCCAATGTGACGGAACCAGTATTGCTTGCCACCGCAGAGTCAAGCGGAACACATTACAGCGCAGTAGCTCGCAGAAATCAGAGTAGGGCAGGGTATAGTACTGAGGTATATACCATCGTGTCCTATACTCACCATACGTAACATATCCAAGCGTAGCATAGCTCAACCTAACATGTCCAGACCAGTTTTGCGGGCCACCACATAGACAAGCAGGGTGTACCAGAGCAGAGTATTGCGCTGAAATCCACCGCATTGCAGTGAAGAGCACAAAAGAGGAAGTCATCATGTCCAAACATAGCCAAATATAACCTTATGAAGCGTAGCATAACCCAAAATAACGTGCCGCGACCAGTGCTGCTGGCATCCCCGGAGCAAAGCAGAATATTGTAGAGTAATGTAGATCACAGGAATCTACCGAAGAGCAGTCTACATCACTGAAGTCATAGCCCCACTAACCAATCTTAGCCTAACCTAACCTATCCAATCATAACCTAACTCAAAGTAAAGTGCCACGACGACAAATGCTCGCCTCCCCAGTGTCGTGCAGAGTATAGTAAAGCAATGTTGCGTGCAGAAATCCACCGAACAGCAGTGTATAGTTCAAATGTCAAAGAAACCCTAACCAAACATTCACATCCTGCAACGAAGGAACGCATGACAACTCAAACCAATGTGACGGAACCAGTATTGCTTGCCACCCCAGAGTCAAGCGGAACATATTAGAGCGCAGTAGATCGCAGAAATCTGTGTAGAGCAGGGTACAGTACAGAAGTATATACTATCATATCCTATACTCACCAAACGTAACATACTCTAACGTGGCGTAGCTCAACCCAACGTGTCCAGACCAGTATTGCTGGCCACCGCAGAGACAGGCAGAATGTACTATAGCACAGACGATCGCCGAAATCTACCGAAAAACAATGTAGATCACGAAAGTCAAACATAACCTAGCCTAACATGTCCTGACCTAACCTATTCAAACGTAATGTAACTCAACGTAACCTGAGGAGACCCATATTTCCGGCCTCGCCAGTGCCAAGCAGAGCATATTAGAGCACATTAGAGCTCAGTAATCCACTAAATAGCAGCGAAGGCGAAAAAGCCACAGTAGGATGTCCTAACCTATTCAAACGTAGCGTACCCAAACGTAACATAACACAACATAACTTGGCGAGAATACTATTGCTGGCCTGCGCAGGTACAAGCAGAGTGCACTAGAGAAAATCGGCGCACAGGGATTCGCCGCATTGCAGCATTTAACAAAAGAGTCATAGATGACCAAACCATACCTGACCTAACCTATAATAACCAATCGTAGCACAACACAACATAACGTGCCGAGACCTCTTTTGTTGGCCTTCCCAGAGCCAAGCACGGTATACTAGAGCACACCAGGGCGCAGAAATCCACCGCATTCAGGTGCAAAGCACAAATTTAAAATATACCCTAACCTAGCCTGAGCCAACCTAAGCAAACCAAACGTTGTGTAACTCAACACAGCGTGACGAGACCAACATTGCTAGCATACCCAGCGCCAGGCAGAATGAGTTATAACACAGTAGGAAGCAGAAATCCAACGAATTGCAGTGTTATAGCAAGAAGGTCATCGCTATCTTGTCCTAACCATGCCAAACGTAACAGAACCGGACGACACCCAACTCACACTGTCGTGCCGAGGACACTACAGCTGGTCTCTACAGAGCAAAGCAGAATATAGCAGCGCACAGTGGAGCACAGGTATACGCCGCATTCCTCTGTAAAGCACGGAAGTCTAAGATACACTAACCTAGCCTAACCCAACCTAACATAACCTACCATACCCTAACTCAACGTAACGTGCCGATACCACAATTACTTGCTCCTCAGATCCAAGAAGAACATACTAGAGTACAGTATAGCGCAGAAACCCACCGCGCTTGAGTGTAGAAGGCAAAAGTCAAAGATATCTTATTGTATCCCAAACACACCAAACCGAAACGAACACAAGCTGGCTCTACGTAATGCGTTGCGGCCACGGTTTCCGGCCTCCCCAGAGCAAAGCAGGGCATATTTAATCACAGTAGAGCGCAAAAGTCCACCGAATTGCTGTGTACAGCTCGAAAGCGGAAGCTGTCCTAGCTTAACATAACCAAACATTGCATAACCAGGCGTAACCTAATTCCGCTTAACCGCCCTACACCACCATTGCAGGCCTCTGATAGCCGAGCAGAATATACTAGAGCACAGTAGATCACAGAAATCAGCGGCGTTGCAGTGTGAAGCCTAGAAGTAAAGATAACATAACCTAACATGTCCTAGACTAAGCCACGCAAACGTAGCCTAACCAAGCGTAAGTTACCTAAACCACTATTGCGGTCTTTCCGAGAGCCTAGTTCAACATGAGAGATCACAGTGGAGAGCAGCGGTCCAACCAATGGCCCTGCATGGCACAAAAGTCATAGCTATCCTAGCCTAACATAGGCAAACATAACATAACCAGACCAAACATGCCCAGACCAATATTGCTGACTTCCGCAGAGCCAAGCTGAATATACTAGGGCTCAGTAAAGAGCAGGAATCCCTCGCAATGCAGCGTATAGCGCAATAGTCATAGCTAGTCACACCTAACCTAAGAAATCGAGACGTAAATAAACGTAACCTAACTCAACCTAACATGACGTGACCACTATTGCTGGCCTTCTTAGAGCCACGCAGAACATATGAGAGGAGTATAGAGGGCAAATATCCATAGAACCACAGTGTATAGAAGAAAAGCCAATGCTGTCCGAAACTAACCAAAGCAAATGTAACCGAACCCAACGAAGCCTAACTCAGCATAACGGGTCGTGACCACAATTGCTGGACGCCCCGGGGCCAAGTAGAATACAGTAGAGCACAGCAGAGCGCAGAAGGCCAGAGAACAACAGTGTATACCACGAAAGACTAAGCTATCCTAGCGTAACACAAACAAACATAACCTAGCCACACGTAACCTACCTCAACTAAATGTGCCGCGACCACTGTTGCTGTCCTCCCCACAGACAAGCGGAGTCTATTAGAGCAATGCAGAGCGCAGAAATCCGCCGAATAGCAGTGCATAGCACAAAAGTCTAAGCTATCCTGTCCTAACCATGCCAAACGTAACGTAAGCAAACGTAGCCTAACACAGCCTATCGTGCCGAGACCACTATTGCTGCCCTCACCAAAGCCAAGTAGGACATATGAGAGGGGGTAGAGCGCAGCAATCAATAGAATTACAGTGCATAACCCCACAGTCGGAGCTACCCTATCCTAACATAGCCATACCTAACGTAACGAAAGTAGCTTAACTCAACCTAACGTGCCGAGACCACCATTGCTGGCATTCGCATAGCCAAGAAGGTAATGCTGGATCGCAGGGGACATAAGACATCCACCGCATACCATTTTATGGCGCAGAGGTCAACGCTATTCACCTCTAACCTAATCAAACGTAACGAAACCAAGTGGAACATTAGTCAACCTAGCGTGCAGAGGAAGCTATTGTTGGCCGCTCCAGAGCTGTGCAGAGCATATTAGAGCACAGTGGATCTCAGAATTCCGTCGAATACCAGTGTGTAGCACACAAGTCGGAGATATCCTATTCTAACATAGCCAATCGTCACATTAGCAAACGTTACATTGTCGAGGACGACAGTTCATGCCCCCCCCCCCAAACCAAGCACATGATACTAGAGCACATTAGAGAGCAGAAGTCCAACGAATAGCAGTGTGAACCGCAAAAGTCTAAGCAACCTTATCTTAACCTAACCAAACCTAGCGTAACCAACGTAACATATCTTAAACTTACACTTCGATACCCCTACTGCTGCCCTCCCCAGAGCCGAGCATATCATATTAGAGAATAATAGGGTGCAGAAATCCGTATAATCGCAGTTTAAAGCGGAGAAGTCGAAGGTACCCGAATCTAACGCAACTAACATAACCTAACCAAACGTAGCATAGCACAACATAACGTGCCGCGACTACTATTGGTGGCGCTCACAGGGCTAAGTAGAACATAGTAGAGCACAGCAGGGCGCAGAAATTCAACGAAAAACAGAGTACAGAGTAAAAGCCAATGTTCACCATTCCTAACATAGTCACTCGTAACGCAACCAAACGTGACGCAACTCAGTCTAACTTGCCGCCACCACTATTGCTGGCCTCCATAGAGCCGATCACAACATATCAGAGGAGAGAAGAGAACAGAAATCAATAAATCCGCAGTGTATAGCAGAAAATGGGATGCAATCCGAGCATAACCCAGGCAAACATAACCTAACCGAAAGCAGCCAAACAAAACATAACGTGCCGCGACCACTAATGCTGGCATCCCCGGAACCAAGGAGTACATATGACAGCACAGTAGAACGTAGAAATCCAACGCATAGCAGTGTACAGCACACAAGTCAAGTCTATCATTCCCTATCATAACAAAGCCTAACGTAACCGAATGTAACCTAGCTCAACCTAACTAAACCTAACGTGACGAGACGTCTCCACTCCCCAGCACCAAGCAGAGCATATTTGAGGAGAGCAGAGCGCAGAAATCCACCGAATAGCAGTATATGACACAAAAGACAAAACTATCCTATCCTTACGTAGCCATGTGTCAGTTAACCAAACCTAACACTGCTCAAACCAACGTGCCGAAACCACTGTTGTGTTGCTCCCCAGGGCCAAGCAGAATATAGAGGAGCGCAACAGAGCGCAGAAATCCACCGAATAAGAGTGTATAGCACGAAAGTCACAGCTAACCTTACCAGACCTAACGTCACATAACATAACCAAACATAACATAACGCAGCCAAACATGCCACGACCGCTATGGCTGTCCTCCCCAGAAGCAGACAGGATATACTTGAGGACACTAGGGCGCATGAGCCCGCCTCATAGCAACGTGTAGCCCAGAAGCCAAAGGCACACATTCCATTCCTGAACCAACCTAACACAGCCAAACGTAGCCTAACTCGACATGACGCGACGCAGCGATTATTGTTTAACGCGACGCAGCGATTATTGCTGGTCTCGCCAGGGTCATGCAGAACCCGTTGGAACACAGTATAGCGCAGAAATCCACGGAATAGCAATGAACGTTGCTAAGGTCAAAGCTATCCTACCCGAACAGAACCAAACGTAGCGAAACCAAGCGTAGCATAACCGAACCTAACGAGTCGAGACCACATTTGCTAGTATCCCCAAAGACAATCGGAGCATACTACAGCAAGGTAGAGCGCAGAAATCCACCGAAAAGCAGTGTTCAGCACAAAAGTCAAAGATATCCTATCCTAACCTAACCAATCGTAACATAACCAAGCGTAGCGTGACCAGAAACCATCGTGGCGAGATCACTGTTGCCGGCCTCCCCAGAGCCAAGCAGAATTTGCTAGAGAAAAGTAGAGTGCAGAAGTCCGCCGCATTGCAGTGTGTAGCAAAATAGTCAAAGATATTCAAACTTTACCTGAAGTAATCTAAACTAACCAAACGCGACCGAACTCAAAATAAGGTGCCGAGGCCACTACTACTGGCATCCCCAGCGCCAAGCAGAGCATACTAGAGGACAGTATAGCGCAGAAATGCACCGAACAGAAGTGTATAGCGCAAAAGTCAAAGCTAACATAACCTTCCCTAACCAACCGTAATGTTACAAAGAGTAACCTGGTTCAGACTAATGTGTCGAGACTACAATTGCCGGCCTCCACAAAGCCAAGCAGACTATACTAGAGAACAGTGCACAGCCGAAAATCACCGCATTGACGTGTATAGCACGAAGGTCGAAGATATCCAAACCTTACTTGAGCTTACCAGTCCTATCCAA
Organism: Eufriesea mexicana; assembly: GCF_001483705.2. NCBI lineage: Eukaryota > Metazoa > Arthropoda > Insecta > Hymenoptera > Apidae > Eufriesea > Eufriesea mexicana. The sequence continues at coordinate 14,058 of NW_016914136.1, read as the reverse complement.
ACGTAGTCTAGCCCAACATAACCTGCCGAGGCCACAACTTCTGGCCACCCCAGAGCCAAGCAGAACGTACTAGAGCACAGTAAAGCTCAGAAATCCAAAGACTAGCAGCGTATAGCACAAAATTCAACCTATCCAGTCCTAACCTAACCAAACCTAAGGTAAGCACTCATAACCTGACCCAACCTAACGTGCCGAGGCAACTATTGCTGGCTTTCCTAGAGCCAAGCAGAATACACTAGCGAACAGTACAGTGCAGGAATCCGCCGCGTTGCAGTGTACAACAAAAGAGTCGAAGATATACAATCCAAACCTATCCCAACCTTTCCTAGCCGAGGGTAAAATAACAATATCAGACGTGCCCCGGCCACTAATGCTGGGCTCTCCGGAGCCCAGCAGAACATATCAGACTACAGTAGAGCGCGGATATCCGCCCTATGGCAGTGTAAAGCACAGAAGTCAAAGCTACCCTGTCCTTACCAAGCCAAACGTAACGTAACCAAACGTAACCCAACCATTCGTAACATGCCATGACCGATACTGCTGGTCGGCACAGAGCCGAGCAGAGTGCAGTAGAGTAATGAAGAGCGCAGTCATCCACCATATAGCAGTGTATAGAGCAATAGTCAGCGTTATCCTATCTTAACCTAACCAAACACAACATAGCCAAACGTAAGTTAACAAAACCTAAGATGCCTACACCACTATTGCTGACCTCCCACGGACAAGCTGAATATACTGGAGCGCAGGAGTGCGCAGAAATCCTCCGCGTTGATGTGTAAAGCAGAACGGTAAGGGACATCCTTGCAAAGCCTGACCTACCATAACCTAACCAAACGTAACCAAGCAAAACCTAAAGTACCTAGCCAGCTATTGCTGTACTCCCCATGGCCAAGCGGGGCATACTTGTGGAGAGTAGAGCGTACAGGTCCATGGAATGGCAGTGAATAGCACGAAAGTCAGAGATAACGTAACCTAACCCAAACAAACCTAACCTAACCAAACGAAACCTAACACAGCCTAACGCGCCGCGGCCATTGCTTCTGGAATTCCCAGGGCAAAGCAGAACATACTAGAGGTCAGGAGGGCGCAGGTATCCGCCGCACTGAAGTGCAAGGCACAAACGTCAAGGATATCCTGCCCTAACCTGGCATAACCAAACCTAGACATGCGAAGCGTAACACAACCTAACGTGCCGTGACCACCATTTCTGGCATGCACAGCATCAATCAGAGTATATTAGAGCACAGTAGAGCGCAGAAATCCTCCGAATAGCAGTTTACCGCAAAAAGGTCAAAGCTACCATATCCTAACATATCCGAACATAACAAAGCCAGGCGTAGCTTCACCCAACATAACTTGCCTAGACTTCCATTGCTGACCTCACCCTAGCAAAGCAGAGTATATTAGATCACAGTAGAGCGCAGAAGTCCAACGAATACCAGTGTGTACGGAAAATGTCAAAGCTATACTGATCCAATCAAACCAATCGTAATATAACCAAAAGTAACCAAACTCAGCCTAACATGTCGAGACCACTATTGCTGGCCTACCCAGAGCAAAGCAGAATGTACAGGAGTACAGTGGAACGCAGCAAACCGCCGCACTGCTGTATACAGCACTAAAGTCGAAGATACCCTTACTTAACATGTCCTAAGCAAACCTAACAGATCGTAGCATAACTCAATATAACGTGCCGAGACCTCAGTCACTGGCCTTCCCAGAGTCGAGCAGAGTATAATAGAGCAACATAGAGCGCGGGAATACACCGACTAGCGGTGTATAGCTCATAAGTCTTAGCTATCGTATCCTATCCCGACCAAACATAACAACCAAACGTAGCTTATCTGAACCTGACGTGCCGATGCCACTGTTTCTGACCTCCCCAGTGCCGCGAAGAGTATAGCGCATCACAGTAGAGCGATGGAATCCACCGCACAAGACTGTATACCACGAAAGCGGAAGCCGTGCGGATAAAACCCCAACAAACATAACCTAACCAAACGTAGCCTAACACAGCATAACGTGCAGAGACCACAATTTCTGGTCTCCCCAGAGCCAAGCAGAACATATAAGAGCACAGTAGGACGCAGAAATCCATCGAGTAGCAGTATATAGCGCAAAAGTCAACGCTACAACATCCTGACATAACTAATCGCCACGTAAACGAACGTAACATATCTCAAACCAACGTGCCGAGGCCACCGTTGCTGGTCGCCCCAGGGCCCTGCTGAATATAGCAGAGCAAAATAGACCGCAGAATTCCACCATGTAACAGTGTGTAGCACGAAGGTCAATGCTATACTTATCGAACATAGGCAAACCAAGCCAAACCAAACGCTACATAACCAAGCCTAACGTGCCGAGATCTCTATTGCTGGCCTCCCAAGATCCAAGCATAAAATACTAGAACACAGTATAGCGCAGGCATCCATCGTGTAGCAGTGTATAGCACAAAAGTCAAAGCCATCCTAATCAAACTTACACAAACCTAACATAACCAAACGTTACCTTGCTAAAGCATTGTTCCAGTACCACCATTCCTGGCCTCCCCAGAGAAAAGCAGAGGCTACTGGAGCAATGCAGTGCACAGATATCGACCGAGAAGCAGTGTACAGCACGAAAGTCAAAGATATACTAACCTAACCATACCAAACCTAACGCAATAAAACATACAATAACGAACCTAACAAGACTAGACCTGTATTCATTACCTCCCCAGAGCCAAGCAGAGCACACCATAGCACAGTAGAGCGCAGAACACCACCGAATAGCAGCGTGTAACACAAAAGTCAAAGATATCCCAACCAAACCTAACCTAACCTAACCAAACCGAACGTTACCTAACCCAACCCATCGATGAACGACTGCCATTTCTGGCCTCCCCAGAGTCGACAAGAGTATAGTAGAGCAACAAAGAGCGCAGAAATCCACCGAATGCAGTGCATAGCACAAAAGGCAAGGTTATCTATCCAAATCTAACCAAACGTAACATAACCAGACGAAACCTAACCCAACCTAACGTACCTAGGACACTGTTGCGGGCCTCCGAAACGCCAAGCAGAGCATATTAGAGGAGAGCGGAGAGCAGAAGTCAATGGAATGGCAGCGTATAGCAGAGAGGTCAAAAATATCGGAACCAAACCCATGCTAGCATAACATAACCAAATGTAACCTAACTCAACCTAACTTGCCGCGGCAGCAATTATGGGCCTCCCCAGAGAAAAGGAGGGCATATTAAAGCAGAGCAGAGCGGAAAAGTACACCGAATAGCTATATACAACGCAAAAGTCAGAGTCCTGTCCTAACCTAACCAAACGTAACCTATCCAGACGTAGCCGAGCACTAACTAACGTGCCACCAAAGATACTGCTGTGCTACCCAGGGACAAGCAGAAAATACTAGAGGAGAAATCAATGACTCATCTGCAGTGTACAGCAGAATACCCAAAGGTACCCAAACATAACCCAAACAAACAAATCCTAACCTGACATAGCAAACTAAGCCTAACTTGCCGCGGCCAGTGTTGCTGGCCTCCACAGGGCCAACTAGATTGCAGTGGAGTACAGCAGAGGGCTGGAATCCACAGAATAAAGTGTATAGCACGGAAGTCAAACCAAACCTAACCAAACTTAGCCTAACGTAACCTAACCCTAGGTAACATAACACAACCTAACGTGCCACGACCGCCATTGCTGGCGTGCCGTGTGTTGAGCAGAGTGTAGTAGAGAAATGCAGGGCAGAGAAATTAACCGAATAGAAGTGTATAGCACAAAGGCCAACTTAGTACTATCCTAACATGTCCAAACGTAGTAATATCAAACGTAACAAACACACCCTAACATGCCGCGGCCACCATTTCTGGCTTCCCGAGT
>NW_016914136.1:0-6618 GCF_001483705.2 Eufriesea mexicana | reverse complement strand
AACTCATTCTAACGTGACGGGACCACTCTTGTTGGCCCCCCTAGAGCCAAGCAGAACATATTAGAGGAATGCTGAGAGCAGGAATCCATAGAATCGCAGTGTATAATAGAAAAGTCAAAGATATCCATGCCAAACCCAAACAAACATAACCTATCCAATCGTAACGTAACACAACCTAACGCGCCGAGACCTCCATTGCTGGGCTCCCAGAGCCAAGTGGAGCTTATTAGAGCACAGCAGAGCGCAGAAATCCAACGAATAGCAGTGTTTAGCGCAAAAGTCAGGGCCACCATTACAAAACCTAGCCCAGTCTAGCCTAACCGCACGTAACTTAACACAAACTATCGTGTCACGACCACTATTGCTAGACACATCAGAGCCGAGCGGAGTATAGTAGAGCAATGTAGAGCGCAGAAATCCACCGAATAGCAGTAAATGGCCCAAAGGTCAAAGTTATCCTACCCAACCTATTCAAACGTATCAACCAAACGCAACCAAGTCAAACCTAACGTGCCTTTACCATTATTGCTGGCCTCCTTAGTAGAGCAATGTAGAGCGCAGAAATCCACCGAATAGCAGTAAATGGCGCAAAGGTCAAAGTTTTCCTACCCAACCTATTCAAACGTATCAACCATCGCCAAGCAGGACATGTTAGAGAAGATTAGAGCGCAGAAGCACATATAAAGGCAGAGTATGGCATAAAAGTCGAAGCTATCGCAACCTGACCTAAACAAACCTAACCTAACCAAACGTATCATATATCGAACCAACGTGCTGCTACCACTATTGCTGGCGTCCCCAAAACAAAGCAGAAAATATTAGAGGAGTGTAGAGAGCAGAAATCCATCGAAACTCAGTGTATAGCAGAAAAGCCGAAGCTGTCCGGACCTAACCCATGGAAATGTAACCAATCCCAACGAAGCCTAACTCAACGTAACGAGCCGTGGCCGCGACAGCTGACATCCACACAACCAAGCAGAACATATTAGTGGATAGTAAAATGCAGAAGTCCATAGAAACTCATTGTATATGAGAGGAGTCTAAAATACCCAAGCCTGGCCCAAACCAACAGGATCTAGCCAAATAGAATATAACACAATATACCATACCGCGACCACAATTACTGGGCTCGCCATGGGCAAACAGTATGTAGTAGAAACAGCAGAGCGCAGAAATCCACCGAATAGCAGTGTACAGCACAAACGTCAAAGCCGTCCTAGCCAAACATAGCCTACACTGACCAAACCGAGCTTAACATAACTCAAACACGCCTGCCGCCAACACTATTGCTGGCCTCCACATAGAGAAGCAGAACGCATTATAGCACAGAAGAACGCAGAAATCAACCGTATTCCAGTGTACAGCACAATAGTCAAGGCTATCATATCCTACCATGGCCAAACGTAACGTAGCCGAACGTAACCTAACTAACCTGGACGTGCCGTGGCCTCTATTGCTAGCCTCGCTGAGCCAAGCAGAATATGCTAGAGTACCGTGGAGCGCAGAGATTCATCGCATGGCAGTGTATAGCACTAAAGTCAAAGCTACCCTATCGTACCAAGCCAAACGTAACGCAACCCAAAGTGACGGAACCATTCCTAACGAGCAGGGACCTCTATTGCTGTCCTCTTCAGAGCCGAACAGTACGTATTAGAGCTGAGTAGGTGGCAGAAATCCACCAAATAGTATCGCATAACAGAAAAGTCGAAGTTACCCTACCTAACCTAACCAAACGTAACATAACCGAACGCAACCAAGTCCAACCTAACGAGCCCAGACCATTATTACTGGCCTCCCCAACGCCAAGCAGGACATGTTGGAGGAGACTAGAGCGCAGAAACCCATATAACTGCAGAGTATAGCATAAAAGTCGAAGCTATCGCAAACTGACCCAAACAAACCTAACATAACCATGCTTAACGTATCTTGATCTATCGTGATGCGACCACTATTGCTGGCATCCCCAGGGCCAAGCAGAACATATTAGAGGAGTGTAGGGAGCAGAAATTCATGGAAATGCGATGTATATCAGGAAAGCCAAAGCTATCCGAACCTAACTCATGCAAATCAATCCAAACCCAGCGAAGCCTAAGTCAACATAACGAGCCGCGGCCACTATTACTGGACGCATCAGGGCCAAGCAGAACACGGTGGAGCACAGCAGTCCGCAGAAGTCCACAGGATAGCAGTGTATACCATAAAAGACTAAGCTATCCTATCCTAACACAATCAATCATAACCCAGCAAAACGCAGCCTAACTCAAACTATCGTAGTCAGACGACTATTAATGCCCACCACAGTGTCGAGCATTGTATGGTAGAGCAATATACATCGTAGAGAGCCTCCGAAGAGCAGAGTGTAGCACAAAAGCCAATGGTAACTTGACAGAACCTAACCAAACCAAACCTAACCAAACGTAACCTAACCCTGAATGACGCGACGCGGCAACTCCTTCCTTCCTTCGCGGAGCAAAGCAAGGCATGTTGGCTCACAGTAGAGCGCAGAATTCAACCGAATTGCCGTGTACAGCACAAAAGTCAAAGCTGTCCTAGCTTAACCTAACCAAACATTGCAAAGCCGGACGTACCCTATCTCCGTCTAACGGCCCTACACCACTATTGCTGACCTCGCAGAGCAGAGCATAATATACTACAGCACAGTAGATCACAGAAACTAGCGGTGTAAAGCACAAAAGTAGAGAAAGCCAAACCTAACCTTACAGTACCTAACCCAACCAAACGTAGCCTAACTGACCACCAGGAGCCGAGACCACTCTTCCTGCATTTGCCACGGACAAGCAGAACATATCAGATCGCATTGGAGCTCATATATCCACCGTACAGCAGTGTATAGCACAAAACTTAAAGCTGCCCACTCTTAACCTAACCAATCGTAGTATAACCGAACATAACCGAACCCCACCAAACTGCCCAACACCACTACTCCTGACCTCCCCAGAGACAAGCAGAATGTAATAGAGCGCAGTAGATGACAGGAATCAGCGGCGTTGCAATGTGAATCCCAAAAGTAGAGATAACCTAACCAAACCTGTCCTAATCTAAACCACCCAAACGTAGCCTAACACAGCATAAGTTGCCGGTACCACTATTGCAGTATTTCCTAAAGCCAAGCACGCCAAGTCAGATCACAGTGGAGCACAGAAATCCACCGAAAGGCCCTGCATAGCACAACACTCATAGCCGTCCAAGAAGAACCTAATCAAGCATAACGTTACCAAATGTAACATAACCCGACCTATCGTCCATAGACTACTACTGCTGAAATCCACGGATCCAAATAGAATATACTAGGGTGCAGTAAAGCGTGGAAATCCGCCGCATTGCAGCGTATAGTGCAAAAGTCATAGCTAGCCCCTCCTAGCCTAGCAGATCGTAACGTGACTGAACGTAACATAACTCAACCTAACGTAACGCGGCCACTATTCCTGGCTTCATAGAGCCACGCAGCACATATGAGAGGGGTGTAGAAGGCAGAAATCCATAGAATCCAGGTGTATAGGTGAAAAGTCAGTGCTGTCCGGACCTAACCAAAGCAAATATGACCGAAACCAACGAAGCCTAACTCAACATAACGAGCCGCGACCACCATCGCTGGACGCCCCAGGGCCACGTAGAATGCAGTAGAGCACAGCACAGCGCTGAAGTGAAGAGAAAAACAGTGTATACCACGAAAGTCTAAGCTATCCTAACTTGACATAGACAAACGTAACCTAGCCGCACCTAACCTAACTCCACCAACAGTGCTGCGACCACTATTGCCGACATCTCCGCGGGCAAGCAGAGTCTTGTAGAGCAATGCAGAGCGCAGGTATTGGCCGAATAGCAGCATATAGCACACAAGTCACAGCAAATATATCGAAACTTAGCCTCCTCTATTAGAACCAAACGTAACGTCACTCAGTCAAAAGTGCCGCGACCACAATTGTTGGCCTCCCTACTGACAAGAGGAGCCTAGTAGAACAATGTACAGCGCAGGGACCCGCCGAATAGCATTGTATAACACAAAAGTCTAACCTATACTGCCCTAACCTGGCCAAGCGTGACGTAACCAAGAACATTACCTAACACAGACTATTGTGCCGAGACCACTATTTCTGCCCTCACCAGAGCCAAGTAGAATATATCAGAGGGGAGTAGAGCGCAGAGATCAATAGAATCGCAGTGCATAGCACAAAAGTCACAGCTACCCTATCCCAGCGTAGCCAAACGTAACGTCACCGAACCTAGCATAACACAACCTAACGCGTCGAGACCACTCTTGCTTGCCTCCCGAAAGGCAAGCAGGACATTCTAGAGCACAGTAGAGCGTAGACAGGCAACGGATAGCAGTGTAAAGCATAAAAGCCAAAGCCAACCTAACAAAGCGTAACCTAATCCAACCAAACCAAACGCAACATAACTAAACCTAACGTGCCGTGAGAACTATTTCCGGTCTTCCCAGCGCCATCCAGAGCATATCAGTGGAAAGTAGAGCTCATAGGTCCACAGAATGGCAGTGTACAGCACGAAAGTCTAAGATATCCTAACCTAACCCAAACAAACCTAACCTAGCCATACGTAATCAATCTCAACCTAACTCGCTGCGGCAACTATTACTGGCCACCACAGAGCCAATCATGCAATACTAGAACACACTAGAACGCATACATCCCGCGGAAAACCGTGTACACCACGAAAGCCAAAGCTGTTCAAGCCTAACCCAGAGAAACGTAACCTAACCGAACGTAGCCTAACACAAACAATCGTGCCTACACTAACATTGCTGACCTCCCTAGAGTCTAGCAGAGTGTGGTAGAGCGCAGTATTGCGCAGAAAGCCAACAAATAGCAGTTTACAGCACAAAAGTCAAAGATATTCTAACCTAACTAGGCCTAACCTAACCAAAGCAAACAGAGAATAACTAAACCTAACGAGCCGCGGCCAGTGTTGCTGGCTTCCCCAGAGACAAGCAGAATATGATAGAGCACAGTAGATTTCGTAACATGACCAAACGTAACACAACCGAATTTGATATAACTAAAACTAACGTACCGAGAACCCTGTTTCTGGCCTCCACAGGGTCAAGCAGAATATAGTACAGCAGACTGGAGGGCAGACGTCCACCGAACAACTGTTTGTAGCACGAAAGTCAAAGCAGACCTAACCAAACACAGCCGAACCTGACCTAAACGAACGTAGCGTACCTTAACCTGACCGGCCACGGCCAGGATTGTTGGCCATCCGAAAGTCGAGTGCAGTATAGTAGAGCACAGTAGAACTCAGATGTCCATCACATAGGAGCGGATAGCCCACAAGTCGGAGATATCCTATCCTAACATAGAATATCGTCTCAACCAAACGTTACATAGCTTAACCCAGCGTGCCGAGGACGACAGTTCTTTGCCTCCCCATGGCCAGGCAGGATATACTAGAGCACAGTGCAGCGCAGAAATCCTCCGAATAGCAGCGTAAAGTAAGAAAGTCGAAGTTACCCATACAGAACTTGACATAACCTAACCCAACCGAACGCAACATAACTCCGCCAATCGTGACGAGAAAACAATTCCTGTCCTCCACAGAGCCAAGCTAGAAATATTAGTTCGCGGTAAAGTGCAGAAATTCGCGGAATCACAGTGTATAGTACGAAAGTCAAAGCTATCCGTATGCAGCCTAACATAACCTAACCTGACCAAACGTAACCGAACACAAACTAACGTGCTGAGATCATAACCGCTGGCCACCCCAGAGCCAAGAAGAACATATTAGAGCACAGTACAGCGCAGAAATTCACAGAAAAGTTTTATACAGTACGTGAGTCAAAGCTACCGTAACCGAAGTTAGCATGACCTACCCAAACCAAACTTTACCTAACTCAACCTAACGTGCCGAGGCCACTATTGCTGGCCACCACATATCCGAGCAGAGAATATCGGAGCACAGTAGTGAGCAGAAATCCACTGAAAGCAGTATATAGCACAAAAGGCAAAACTATCCTACCGTAACCTCACCAAACGAAACGTAACCAAGCGTAACATAACTCAACCTGATGTGCCATAACCACAATTGCTGACTTCCCCAGAGCCAAGCAGAGCATAACAGAGCAGTGTAGAGAGCAGGAATCCACCGAAAGGCAGTGTACGGCACAAAAGTTAAAGCCATCCTATCCCAGCCAATCCAAACGTAACATAACCAAAGGAAGCATAACTCAAACCAACGTGGCGAGACGACAGATGCCGGCATCCTCAGAGCCAAGCAGGATATACTAGAGAGCAGTAGAGCTTAGAAATCCGGCGAACAGCCGTGTATAGCACGAAGGTCCACACAAACCTATCCGAACATAGCACGTCATAACCCAGCCAAACGCAGCCGAACTCAACCTAACTCGCCGAGACCAACATTGGTGGCCTACACGGAGGCAAGCGTAATGTATTACAGCACAGTAGAGCGCTAGAATGCACCGAACAGTAGTGTGTAGCTTAAAAGTCAAAGCTGTCGTATACTAACATAGCTAATCGTAACATAACCAAACGTAACATATCTCAATCTAGCGTGCCGCGACCCCTGTTGCTGGCTTATCCAGGGCCATGCGGAATGTAATAGAGCTTGGTAGAACGCAGG
>NW_016914135.1:0-781 GCF_001483705.2 Eufriesea mexicana | reverse complement strand
ATGGATGTATGTATGCCCGAATGTACATGTGTATGTATGGATATGTGTAATGATGTATGTATGAATATGTGTAATGATGTATGTATAGATCTATGGTTAGGTGGATGGATGGATTGTTGTATGAATCGCCGGATGTACGGATGGGTGGATGTATGGGTGGATGTATTTATGGATGTATGTATGAATGGATGTACGGATGTATGGATGATACGGATGAATGGATGTATGGATGTATATATGTATGGATGTATGGATGTACCGGTAGATGGATGTACGGATGCATGGATGTATGGATGTATGGATGTACTTATGGATGGATGTATGGATCTATGTATGGTTGGATGGATGGATGGATGGATGGATTTATGGATGTGTGGATGTATGGATTTATGGATGGATGGATGTATGGATGTATGGATGTATGGATGTATGGATGTATGGATGTATGGGTGTATGGATGTATGTTTGGATGGATGTACGAATGTATGTGTGTACGGGTAAATGGATGTACGGATGTATATATGCATGGATGTATGGATGTATGGATGTATGGGTGTATGGATGAATGGATGTATTTTTGGTTATATGTAGTTGGCAGGATTGTTGATGTACAGATGTGTGGATGCATGAATGTATGCTTGAATGGATGTATCTATGGATGTTTGTATGGATGTATGTATGGCTGTAGGGATGGATGAGTGGAAAGACGAGTGTATGAATGTATGTATGCACGAATGTACATGTGCATGTATGGATACGTGTAATGATGTATGTATGGATG
>NW_016914134.1:0-855 GCF_001483705.2 Eufriesea mexicana | reverse complement strand
CAGGTCAGGTCAGGTCAGCTCAGGTCATGTCAGGTCAGGTCAGTGAGATGATGTCAGTTCAGGTCAGTTCAGTTCAGGCCAGGTCAGGCAAGGTCAGGTCAAGATAGGTCAGGTCATGTCAGGTCAGGTAAAATCATGTCAGGACAGGTCAGGTGATGTCAGGTCAGGCCAGCCAAGGTCGGGGCTGGTCAGGTCAGGTCAGGTCATGTCAGCCCAGGTCAGGTCATGTTAGGTCATGTCAAGTCTGGTACGGTCAGGCCAGGCCAGATCATGTCTGGCCAGGTCAGTTCAGGTATGGCCGATAAATGTCAGGACTGGTCAGGTCGGGTCAGGTAATGTCAGGTCAGGTAAGGTCAGTTCAGGTCAGTTCAGGTCAGGCCAGGTCAGGTCAGGTCAGGACAGGTCAGATCAGTCCGGTCATGTCAGGTCAGGTCAGGTCAGGTCCGGTAAGGTCAGGCCAGGACAGAACATGTCTGGTCAGGTCAGGTCAGTTCAGGTCAGTTCACTTCAGATCAGATCATGTCAGGTCAGGTCAAGTCAGGTCCGGTCACGCCATTCAAGGAAGGGTCTGGTCAGGTCAGGTCAGGTCAGGTCAGCTCAGGTCATGTCAGGTCAGGTCAGTTCAGTTCGGGCCAGGTCAGGCAAGGTCAGCTCAAGTTTGGTCAGGTCATGTCAGGTCAGATCAAGTCAGGTCAGGACAGGTCAGGTCAGGCCACGCCAGGTCAGTCCAGGCGAGGCCAGGTCGTGTGAGTTCAGGTCATGTCAGGTCAGTCAGGAGAGGTCATGCCATGGAAGGCTGGTTTAAGTCAGGACAGATCAGGTCAGGTCAGGTAATGTCAGGTCAGGTAAGGTCAG